>NW_015176483.1:211506-264748 GCF_001447785.1 Gekko japonicus
AGGAATGCCAAGTAACATCACCAACACCAGCTCTGCCATGTCTGGAATACTTCTGAAACTGCCCTGTGCCATGGAAGCTTGCTGAGTGACTCTGAGCCAGTCTCACTCTCTCCGCCCAGCCTACCTCACAAGGTTGTTGTGAAGATAAAATAGAGGAGAGGAGAATGATGAAAGCTGCTTTGGGTCTACAGCGGAAAGAAAACCAGGCTATAAATAAATAAATATTTCTCAGTATACAACAGGATGAATGCATATCTACATTAGGCACCAGAGGTAAAAGTAAGCCAGTAAAGGTTAAGAAAAAAAGAGTCTGATATTGTACCTCTCATCTTCAGCCTTGAGCTCCCCAAAAAGAGTACCAGGGGAAAAAATTAACTTAGTTTTATTCTGAGTAGCAGACATTTCTTTAAAAAGAAAAATAGTTTAACAAGTTATATTAACTAGACCACAAGCCACTTGCAACCTGATCTAGTCAATTTCAGCACTCCCTTTAGGTTTCTAGGACTAGCAGGAGCATTTACCAATTATGAAAATTGAGCCAATTCCTTTTAATCCCCAGCAGCATCTACCAATACATTACACATTCCCATTGATGTGTTTACTGCCACCAGTGAACATGGTATCAATGCAGACGAAAGCTCTACAGAGTGAGAAAAGACAGATCACAGCCCCAAGAAGCTTACAATTCAAAGACCTAAAAGGAGGGATGTAAGTTCAGTTGCATAGACTTTGGCATTGATTGGGGAAGCAAAGCCCCATGGGAAAGCCTGGCTTTAAACAGAAAGCAAGGTTACTGTACAGGGATCCAAGTTACAGGTTCTGGATGAGGGCACGCAGAAGTCCCATCGTTCCAATGCATAGCTCAGCATTCTTGCCTTTTGCTATGGATAATTTTTTCCTCAAAATACGGTGGTTAAGAATGGTGGACACTAATCTGGAGAACTGGGACTCTAATCATTTCCCCACTTCCCTATCTGAAACCAGCTGCATGACCCTGTGGAAGTCACAGCACTCTCGTCCTAAAAATAAGCATAGCTCGCGACCTGGGGGTGTCAAAAAAGAGCTGCAGCTTCAGGCAGCCAAACAATCCTTCGGGATCTCACGGCTATTCCACAGACAATGCCATATGATAATTTATTTTTATGCCTCAAAATGTATTTTTACTCAATCATCCAGGCATGGGTTAAAATCCTACATGACACAGGTCAAGCTAGTAAGTCCAGTCCTGGCACAGGGGTGGAAAGAGCCACCAAGCTGCAGTCCTCTTGTGGGTTTTCAAGGCAAGGGGTGTTCAGAGGTGGTTTGCTCTTGCCTGTGTCTCCACAGCAACACTGGACTCCCTCAGTGGTCACCCATCCAAATACTAACCAGCGCCAACCCTACTTAGTTTCTGAGATCTGACCAGATCGGGCTAACCCGGGCTGTCCAAGTCAGGGCCCAGTCCTAGCATAACAGGTGAAAAATAAATGGGAAACAGCTTCTTTCTGAGCAAGGGCATAGCGGTAGAACATCTGTTTGGATGTTCAGTCTTTGCAACCTCCTGATCTACACGTGCACAAGGAGGAGGTAATGGAATGGCCTGTGCTAAAATCAGACTGCAAGGGGGATGTCAGTTTTTTAGTGCTCCTCCCCCCATGTAAAACAATTTCCAAAATTTGTAACAGCAGCACATCAGGAAAAAAGATTCTAGTTGACCCTCTTTGCATGATGTGTTTGTTTTCCAATGAGAGGGAACTATTGAAGTATCACAATCCACTCCAGCATCTCTCTGCTGCAAGCACAGATAAGAACTTGGGTTAGGAATGAATTTTCTCCACCTGGCGCACTGGAGAAGTGCTGCCAGTCGGAACGGACAATACTGAATTAGGTGGACCAACAATGAGACCTGGAGATAAGGCACCTAAGGGCAAACTGTGGGGCGATGCATGAGCCAGATTTCTATATGCTGCTCCAGGACAGTGATGATACTGTTTAAATGCACCAACTGTGTGAGTGGAGGGGCCCCTTGCGTGAATCTTTCCCACGAGATCCCCACACACACAGAGCGCCAGTTTCACTACAGCTGGCAGTGAGCCCCCACCCACATAGTCAAGTCATTTCAACCATGGAAAAGAAGCTCCCACACAGCTGGGATGATCCCTCAAGGACCCCTGTGTCTCTGTCCGTCCAGCAGTCCATCCGGTGTCTGGGTCTCATTTAACTGCTTCCAGCTACAGAACAATAAGAAGCAAAACTTCAAATAAGAGAGTGAGACAAAACATCTTTTTGCCCACAAGTAAGATTCTGTGACTATAATATGATTTTGCACTTTGAATAGAGTCAGTTGGCACCAGGCAGTGCCGTGTCACGCCAACGGGATGCATTTTCGTAAAAGACTTGTCTACTCAATCTATTCTTCTAGCACAAGCCCAACACACACAAAAGGCACTATGCATTTCAGAACCTTTCAGACACCCCTGACAAATCTCTACTGTATTTCCTCAATGACCCACTGGCTGATTTACTATTCAACAATACATTTAACAGCATTTATTAACATAAAATCAGAAAAGCCTAATGCTTCAAAACAAACATTCTATCAACCGATCATTTCTAACAAAAACAGAAAAACAGAAAGCTCATACTCCACTGAACGACTAGGTTAACTACCTAGGACAGCGTCCGGGGGGGTGGTTGTATTCGTTCATTAAAGCAAGAAGAATCAAGAGTCTTTTGACACCTTCAAGATTAATTATGACATATGCGCTTCTGCATCAAAGAGTGCTTCAGTGGACATGTGAAATATTACCTTCATTCAGCAGACATTGGTTGTGGTCACATGCGCCAGATGAAGCGGAGGGGAAACGAGACTATTTCCTCTGGAGGAATTTGACCCGCAGTTGTGCCATCACACAGACCTTGGAAGCTGCGGGCACAGCCCACCACTGCGTGATCAGACACAACTACAGGTGAATAGTTTTTTTTTGGGGGGGGGGGTTGCTGTTTGTTTCCGATGCGCTTAAATGAGGTATCGATGAATAACATCTCTGCACTGAGGGCTCCCAATGGAGTTTGCGATGATGCACACACTGCGAAGGGGGAAAGAAACAATGGCACAGTGTCGGGATGGCCTGATCAGACCATCCCGACGCCATGAGAGAGCACCGGAGCGATCAGAAAGTCCATCCATGGCCTGTCACAACCCATTTACTACCGGATTTTCCCCGGTGTCTTTTAACTCCGCTTCTGCGGCGGAGCAGAACGGGTTGCTGACGACTGTGGGGCGCTTCCCAGATGTTGTTGTCTGATCACGCCCTTTCAATCCACCTGGCATTCACGCCTATGGCGGATCTAATTGTGCATATGATTGCAGCCATTGTTAGCATTGGTCAAGGTCCTTTTCAAGTCTTCAAAGTGCTTCTCATCAACATTACCTTTTTGTAATCCCTACAACAGCCCATATTGCAAATGAAAGGGTGAGATATAGTGAAAATAAACAGTGGCCTGCCTAGTGAATTTGTCAGAAGAGCAATCTCTCAGAAGACCATCTGATGTGTACGCTATTAAAGTATGTTTTAACCATGGCTAAATGCTGCTTCCCTGGGAAGGGCCACCACCAGTGCAACAACCAGTGACTCCATGCCACAGTAGAAGCCTGGGCCTCTCTTTCTAGGCACAGACCTAACCACATCCCCAGGCTAAGAACTCACCCTTTCTTGGGCTTCTCCCCTTCCTGTCTCCTCCATTCCTTCTGCCATGAAGATCCTTGACTCCCAGCCTCGTCTGATTATCTAATAGCTTCTGACCCACGATCACGCTCTTCTGGAGCTGCATGGGCTTTTCCTAGGAGATATCAGATTTTATAGCTTAGAGACCAGCGAGATTTTGGGGGAGTCAGCTTTTGAGAGTCAAAGCTCCTTTCGTCAGACACCTCTCTGATGCACGAAGCTTTTCCTCTCAAGCGCTTAGAGACCCTGAAGCTCTTGTTGGTTTCTAAGGAGCTTCTGGACTCTGATCCAGCTGTTCTACTGCTGACCAACACAGGGATTTCGGTTCCCATGAAATGTGTCTTCCTGCACCAACTGTGAAAATGGGCATATTCTAGCCAGTTCAAATATTTTCAGACACTGTGGTCTCAGCAGGACAGATAAGACATGCTTAATTCTGTCCTTTTAAAATCCATCATCCACAGAAGTGCTTAACGGCTGCAGCCACACATGGTTGGATATTCTGCCATCGTTGAGCTACAAAAAACACTCACAAGTGGGTTTTCCCGTGTGCAACAAGCAAAGGCAGTTGCTAACACCTGCTACAGTATGTCAACAGAGTAATAGCCTATGGTGCATGTGTTGGATGCAACCTTCGGCCAGATCGTGCCAATGAACTGAATGCTAGGATAGGCTGAACTTTCTTTGCAAAGTGGTAGAAAAGGCCATATCACTGGGTTATTAAGATAGTTATATGGGCCCTTTTTATTGAGCAAGAAACCATTCAACCCGACCGCCCAGCCTAATGCACTGCAAAGAGATGCAGAGCTGATTTGGGCTGGCTCCTCAGGTCAGTGTGGAGTTCCAGAGCTCATGTTAGGGCCTGCACAGAGACAGCTGTGGCAATATGTTCTTGCACGGATGAATGCTTTTCAGGTGAGTTGGAGGCAGCAGCACAGAGGGCAGGAACAGTAGGGCCTATCTTTTGCACATGGACAGTCCCAAGTTCAAACCTGTGGCATCTCTCATGGGAGGGCTATAGAGGCAGCCTTAGAGAGCTGTTGCCAGTCAGAGTAGCCAGTCTTGAGCTAGACGGACTAAGACTCTTAACAGCTTCACACATTCATCATGATACACATCAGGGTTTTTCTTCTTGCCATAGTCTCTAGACAGTGGCACTAGATCCAGTGCTTTTTCCACCAGTGAAAAAAGGAACGGGAGATCCCCTTTGACTAGCAAAAGGACTATACTTCGGATCATGCAGGCCTGCATGGACAAGAGTCGTATGGGATGGGTGAGGGAGGTGTACTGAGGAGGAGAATTAGGCAAGGTTGAGTGAAAAAGCCAGCTGGATCCAACCCATTAAAAACATGCACAAATACAGGATCTCATTGGAAAGCAAGCCTTATGTAAAGATGCAAAGTTAGTATAAGATACATATTTTGGACTCAGTACCTTACACCCATACATGATGGATCTTATATCATAAATCTAATTTGTAATATGCTGATGGAACACACACACACCAAAAAAAAAAGCCTCTAGCAACCCCAGACAGACTCTGAGTGGCAGGCCAGGTGCACGCAAGGCGGCCTGTTAAAATTCCTGAGAACTTGCAGAAGAGTTGGCCTTTGCAACCGCTCTGCATTATTCATGAAAGGCCAATTACCCCAAAGTGTATTCTATGGCCAAAAGATTCATGGTGATTGGCCAATTCTGACATGCAACTGGAAGCCAAGTTTAAAATGATCCCTAATCTCAATGTGCAACTTGACAGACCCGTAAATAAAATGGTATATATGTAGACATCTGTTAAGCCTAACCTATCCAAAAATTTTAACTATTCTGATCTGAACTTTGGCTATCCATAAACACACACACACACAAAATACGTTGTTTAAAAAACTGAATCAAAGAATAAAGTTAATGTTATAATATATCAGAGTATGACCCATTCTACGGGACGCAAGGGATTTCCATGTTTCAGAAAATGAGGATTTCGATTTTTGCCAAGGTTGAGAAGTGGTGTAGTGATGAAGAGCTGACACTATGTCAGCAGAAGTGTGATAGGGGATGGGAAATAGTGTGATGTGGGACAGGAAATCTGGGTGCAACCTAACTAGGGTTGCAAAATGTCATGCATTCAAGTAACATCAGTAAATTATCAGAATGGAATATTTAGGCATGTTGGCAGGGCAGCAGATGAAAAGCCTGATTCCAGTTTGCTCAGAGGCTTAGTGAGGGCAGCAGGCATTGTAGTTTCCTATTGGCTTTTGCCTCCTAACACAATAAAACTCCTTCAGCTAATGAAAACTGCTAGTGTGTGTGGGCAAGAGGAATCACAGATGTGACGTTGGACACCAGCAGACAGGGTGGGGGTGGTTTTTCTCCTCTGCACAACAACTTCTGATTTTCAGCAGAAGTACCAAGGCCAGCCCTAGCATTAGGTAGGGTGAGACAGTTAGCCTCAAACAACAGATCTGAGGGTGCCATTAAAAAGCAGAACATTGGTAATTATTTATTATACTAGGCGCAAAGCCCATTGCAAAGTGAAGGCAACGAGCCATAGGAAGACCCTGGGGCGAGGGCCTGGTGGCTGGGGACTCACCCAGCAGGCCAGGGAAGCGCAGCGTGGCTCTCTCCAGGCCCCATGCAGTTGTTGGGTGCTGAGCGACGCGGTGGGGGCCCGTGGGCACACCGGCGAGGGCAGAACACCGGTGGAGGCCGAACCCACCCACCCCAAGACGGTCCTGCAGGCTGCACGGTCCAGGCTGCGGCGGCCGAGGGAAGGGCGGCAGGGCCGTGACCCGCCTCCCCAAGCTTAGTTGGAGTGCACTGCCAGGCCAGCAAGGTGGGGGGGGGGGTGGCACAGGGAAGGCGGGTGGAGGCGGGGGCCCCCAAATAAGGGGACGCGGACTGGCTGGGAAAAGGCGCGGCGGCCCTGTGAAGCATGGCACGGCCATTTTGCTAGCGCCCCGAGCGCAGTTGGGGCATGCCGTCAGGCAGCGAGGCAGGAGGGTGGGGCAGGGAAGGCCGGTAAAGGCCAACCCCCCCTGCCCCCGAAGAAGGGGCCGCGGCATGGCTGGGCAAAGACGCAGCGGCCCTGGGAAGCATGGCACAGCCATTTTGCTAGCGCCCTGAGCGCAGTTGGGGGGCACCATCAGGCAGCAAGGCGGGGGGCAGGGCAGGGAAGGCTGGCGGAGCCCAACCTCCCGCCCGAACAAGGGGCCGCGGCCTGGCTGGGCAAAGGCGTGGTGGCCCTGAGAAGAGTGGCACGGTCATTTTGACAGTGCCCCGAGCGCAGTCAGGGCACACCCTCTGTGCAGTGAGGCGGGGGGTGGGGAAGGCCGGTGGAGGCCAACGCCCCCGAAGAAGGGCGCACGGCCTCCCCGGGCCATGCCGTGGCGAGCGAGGGAAGTGCAGTGCTGCCGGTCTCCCCCTTCCCCGTGGTGAGCCAGGGTGTGATGGCGGGGGCGGCGCAGGAAAGGCCAATCACCCACCCCCCCCGGAAGAAGGGCCAGCGGCGTCCATGGGCCAGGCCGCAGCAGGCCAGGGAAGCGCGCCACGGCCCTCTCCTCCTGTCCATGACTGTAGCCGGGGCATGGTGGTAGGCCAGTGAGGCTGGTTGCCCACCTCCTCCCCCCTCACCAGCATCCAGGCACCGCAGCATCCTTCCCTTGCGGCGGCTTCCTGGATACTGAGGCTGAGCGGCTGGCCTGCAGCTGTGTGGGCGGGAGTGAGCCAAGCAGCCAGGCAAGTTAGCCAGTGGCCCGGACTCGTGTGGCAGGTCAGCTGGCAAACTGATTTTGCTGTGCATTAATTCTGCCACCCCATAGGCCAGAAGCCACCCCAACTGGCTTTTATATATGAGAGATATTTGTCACAATTGGGGGAAATTCCATATTGGGGTTTTTTTCTGCCTTAGGTACTAAAACGACGTTGCCCATCTCCAGGACCACCTGTAAAAGGCCACAACCTTGAGGACAGAAATTACTACTAGTGACGGCTGTGCTGTGACCTGGCCAAGGGGCATTACAGGGAGATCAGGCCACAGTCAGGCTTTAGAGCAGGCCTTGGACTGACATCGCCCATCACATCACACCAGGCAGAGGGGTACCAATTTTAAATAGTTGCAAAAATATATTGTTTTATTTTGTTGGTTTTTTTCCTGGTTGAATCTCACAATTCTTCCAAAAAGTCCAGGGCCAGATACACGGCTGCCTCTTCCCTATTTTACAACAAGCCTGTAAGAGAACAACTGGCCCAAGATCACCCAAGATCACAGAGGAGCAGGGATTTGAACTGGAGTCCTAGTCTAACCACTGCTAGCATACCGTCCCCTCTGTTCTGCATCTGGATGTGGTCTATGGAAGCCAAGAGCTCTTTTTCTTCCATTTACTACTGGCATTGCATCTGATGCTTCCAATGCATTTGAGAAAAATTAGTACATCCTACAGAACTGCTTACATCAAGTCTGAACATGAGCTGAAACTATAAATGTCCACACTTGCAACCCATGCTTGCATCCAAGAAAGCAGAGGAATCTATTTTGGGATTCACGGCAATGGACAGATCTGGAAAAGTTGACCAACTGTCATTTGAAAGTCTTAAGTATCTTTCTCTGAGCAAAACAAAGGAAGCTGTAGGTGAGGCACATAGGGAAAAAAGGATAGGCTTTATATTATAGTGTGAATTCTTTCCTCTTCCCTAGTCACACCCTGAAAACACCGGCTTCTGTCTGATGAAATAACAAGTCTGAAGGGTTCCAGGCTACCGAAAGCTTTATTCATAATATATCATCAAATAAAGAGGTATCAAACAAGAGAGGGACCCATGACAACTCTCAGGGAACCTGTGGCAACCCCTCCTCACAGGCCTCCCTTTCCTCCTCTCTTGCTCTGCTCAATTCCTCCACACCTGAACCCTCCAAAACAGCCAGTTTCTGCCCCTCACTAATACACCCAATAGGCTGCTTTCTCCTCCTCACTCTCAAATAATCCTTGCTTTTCCCTTTGTACTTGTGTGTTATTAATGTGACACTGCAGGTTATTTGGGGGTTTAACCCCCCCCCCATTTTGTATCTTTTTACATTTTTCTCCAAAGCTGGGGATGACCCCAGGTTGTCAGGAACGTACACCCTTGCATTGGGGGTGTTGTTGTTGTCCCCTCTAATAATTTTTTTTTTAAATCTGCACAGGAGGACTGCTAGGTAAAAATGTGACTTTTGGGAAACCGTGACTATCTACAAGAGACAGTTGCAAGCGGT
The DNA here is from genome assembly GCF_001447785.1 of Gekko japonicus. Classification (NCBI taxonomy): domain Eukaryota; kingdom Metazoa; phylum Chordata; class Lepidosauria; order Squamata; family Gekkonidae; genus Gekko; species Gekko japonicus. Next base: position 220,459 of record NW_015176483.1, read on the forward strand.
TACTTCTGCCACTTGCTGTATATGCCAAACAGGAGAGTGGGGAAATGGCCAATACAACGCCTGCATACTGCCTACGCTGAAACAGCAACCCTCACTTTGAGGATCATGAGCTGTTGATAATCCACCATCTTTGCTGGACCCTGTGCATTTCTGAGTTCTCACGATGGTACAGCTAAGGCAATGTTTAGGCCTTGTTTACTGCAGGATCAAGCAGTGAGTCACCAGTGTGAAGGGGCTTGTGCACATCAAAACTGCAGGGAGAGGGTGATGTGAAAGATGTACTTCTGCAGACAACCACCTGATCTCCTCCCCCTTGCCTCCCCCCCAACCCCAGGTGATCTAATTGAACACTTCTCCTTTATGGCACATCATAGTTCTGATGCTACAGCCAGCCAGGATATTCCTAAACAGTATCAAACCAGAGTCTGAAATCCTGATTTGTAGGGCAGAGTGCACATGATGGTTTATCATTTGGACAGATCTTTAACCTGATCACAAGGGCGGAGGGAGCACACAGGCCCAAGGATCCTCCAGGACTAGAGCCTCAATCTGATCCCTAATACTTCTTCTTCATGCAAGAAACTGCCATAATCTGAGAGACTGCAAAATCAGAGCATCATGGAGGAGGGAAGAAACCACGGAGCAGTTATTTCATTTACCCCAATTTTTTCTACAGATGGCTCATCGCCAGTGTTCCCTCTAAGCTGAGTTAGTGTGAGCTAGCTCACAGTTTTTTAGCCTCCGGCTCACAGATGTTTGTCTTAGCTCAGGAGGGATGGCTCCAGAGCAAACTCATTTATGCAGGAGTCAAATCACTCACTCACAACTTTAATGCCAGTAGCTTACAAAGCAGGATTTTTGCTCACAAGACTCCATATCTTAGAGGGAGCATTGCTCATCGCTAGCTACGTGGGCAGTCAGCACTTGACCAACTATTCAAAAGGCTGATCAGAGCACCTCCATGGTTAAGCCAAAGGAAAGCTCCCTCAGGCTGACTTTTGGAACAAACGGACATTTTTTACACCAACGAATCCTTCAGAGATCCACCTACAACCAGCCCCAACAGCTGCTTTGCTGAAGCTCACAGATGGCAAATGTTTACATGGCTTCCAGCCTCCCTTAGCTCATGAGCCAGCAGGGAGTTGGAAAGGGATTCACCAGAAGACACAGCTTGGCAGCCACTGGGGGCCCTCCCCACAGGGGGCTGCAAACACCACTGCTCATATTCCTCATTTAACAGAAACCTTGGGGGGGGGGGTTGTAAAAAAAATCAAGCCACTGCTTAAAAAAAGACGTTAACCATTACATTTCACAGAGCTGCTATTATACCAGGGAGTAGTAATTAAACCACCCATAAAAGGCGCTCTCTCTACCCACATTTATTTTGAGAGATATCTAAAGATGGCACTTCAATAACCCAGCACTGCACCCTGAAATGTTTTTACAGCTCTATAATTTTTATTTAACAAGCTTTGCACACAAAAGCAGCTTATCCAGATGAGTCCCTTCCTGGCCTTGGAAGGGGATGCCAAACAGAAGCAGCAAGGCACACCTTTCCTCACATACCACCACACATGATTCTTGCACCTCTCCAAACATTCTCCAGGATTCAAAGAACTTTGAGGAAGCTCCTTTAAGTTAATTAGGCATTCTGAGCCCTTCCAGCCTACAGTAACTTATTACCTACGAGGATCAGAAGATGTTCCGGGCAATTTTGAGACCCTCTTATCCTCACAACTGTTTCACTTTATCATTTACTCTAGAGAATTTCTACCTAGGGCTGCCAGCCTCCAGGTGGGACCTGGGGGGGATCCCCTGGAATTACAGCTCTTCTCCAGACTACAGAGACCATCAGTCCCCCTGGAGAGCATGGCTGCTTTGGAGGGTGGGCTCTGTGGCACTGGACCCCCCACTGAGGTCCCCGTCCTCCCCAGGCTCCACCCACAAATCTCCAGGAGTTCCCCAACCTGGATCTGGCAACCGTACCCCCTCCATCCCCCACCAGCGGCCGGGAGGGACCTGGCAACCCTATTTCTATTGCGCCTTTCTGTTACTAAAATAATCACGTTATGCTCCTAATAAAAAAAGAAACTAAAAAAAACCATCTGAAAACCAGCTTGGGACATGAAACCGTCAGTACAGTTGCTGTGCTGGAACGGCCTAATGATGCAGTATTGATCAAAAGGGAAAAACTTCATGTAGCATTTTTAATGGAGAACCAGCCTATATTAATGATTAGTGGAATAACCCATCTGCCCTCAAGGCACAAAATGTATCAGAGCTGGCAGGAGTGATTCTGCCCCAAGACTCCCTTCTCAATGCATTAGAATTTCTGGGGAGTGGGAAGTCATTAGGTTTCACCAGGCATGTGGGTGATTTGAGACCATACAAAAACCACAACCACCAAATGGGGTAAATTAAATTCAAGTACAGTGCCCTCAGCATCCTAGTTTAACTCCACAGAGCTTTAAAATTAGGCATTTGTTGAGACAGGTCTATGTCATTTGCGACTCGGGATGTCAAACCACAACCTGAGAGCCTTGTTTTGTGGCCTGTCTGGTCCCCAGCACCCCAAGCCTTGAGAGTCAAGCACAGGCATTTGGGGATGCCACTAATGCTAGCACTGCCCCACACAAAAACTGCAGGCATGCGGAATCACAACTGTGCAGCCTTAAAGTGATGGGCTTTTCACTACACAACTAAAGGCAACAATTTTGTTGTTGTTGTTAAGTCGCACATTCGAGTCCAACTCTTCGTGACCCCATGGACCACATCATGCCAGGCCCTCCTGTCTTCTGCCGTCCTCCGGAGTTTGCTTAATTTCATGTTCACTGCATCTATGACACTGTCTGACCATCTCGTCCTTTGCTGTCCCCGTCTTCTTTTAGCTTCAATCTTTCCCAGCATCAGACTCTTCTCCAGTGAGTGCTCCCTTCTCATTTGGTGGCCAAAGTATTTGAGTTCCAGCATCTGGACTTCCAGGGAACAGTCAGGGTTGAATTCTTTTAGGATTGACTGATTTGATCTCCTTGCAGTCCATGGGACTCTCAAGAGTCTTCTCCAGAATTAATTATGAGCTGAATGCAACATACCATCTTTCAGACCTTCAAGTACTTGAAGGGCTGTCAGGAGCAGAGTGGTTTTCTGTTGCCTCAGAACCAATGGACTGAAATTAAAACAATTCTTGGCTACACATTAGGAAGAACTTCCTGACAATTAGAGCAGTTCCTCAGTGGAAGAGGCTTCCTCGGGAGGTGGTGGGCTCTCCTTCTTTGGAGGTTTTTCAGCAGAGGCAAGATGGCCATCTGACAGCAATGCGGATTCTGTGAACTTGGGCAGATCATGAGAAGGAGGGCAAGAGAGCCAGTGCTCAGCTCTCATGGTCCATTCTTACATGCCCAGGCTAATGTGGTTTGCCACTTTAGGGTCAGAAAAGAATTTTTCCTCCAGCTCAGATTGGGCTACAGATTCTGGAAGTTTTTTGTCTTCCTCTGGGCACAGAGCAGGGGTCACTGTGGTAGGTCACTGTGGTCAGAACTACAACTGATCTCCAGACAACAAAGATCAGGAGGAAACTGCTGCTTTGGAGGGAGGGCTCCACCCCCACAAATCCCCAGGAATCTCCCAGTCCAGAGTCAGCAATCCTAAATTTGCTAAGAAATACCTAAATCACAATTCAGATAAAAGTAGACACACACTTAACACACATTCAACCTAACCAGATGGAAATAAACAGAAGCTTCCTTCCATTAAAAACTTTAAATTTATTGAAATTTATTGAATTATTCCTATCCCATTGCCCTCACTACTTGGGAATCTTACAAACACAAAAACAGGGGGAAAAAACCTTAGACATTATTTATTTATACACACACACACACACACACAGAGGGCAATTCCACCCTCCTGGGCTGGTCCTGTATCCACAGGCCACAGGCCAAGACTGCGCTGGTTCTTGCCTCTGGATATACCCGAGTTTAAACATGTGGAAGGGGGTGGGAAGCAGAAAGTCAGGCTGGGATCCTCGCCCCTCTCCCACTAGTACTACTGATCACATGGGGGAGGGGAGGGGGGCTGTCAGCTATTAAAAGTCAAAAATTCCACTGGACTAGCCCTTCGCAAAAGCTTAACCCCACTTTGGACTCTGACACGAAGATTATGTTAATGATATTCCCTATGGCAAGAAGGTGTTGTACAGTAGCTAAAATCTCATGTGCTCTTTTTATACTCTTCTATATGAGAGATGCTTGGTTGGCAATTTTTTCAGTCCTGTGCATTTGTTTCCTTGCAGGCAAGGGCCCTTATTTCATGTTCTTCCCTTGGGATCCAGAGTTTCTACCGTGAGCCCAGCTCCCTCTGGAATGCTCTCACCTATCTCTGGGAACAGGGCCAAGTTGGCCCTCACTCTGGGGAAAAGCGTTAATCCTTCTTGTTCCTCCCTTGTTTTTCTGCTGAGCACCCTCTCTCACACAGCTAACCTTGGCCAGATACTAGGCCCTTAAAAAACAAAACAAAGCGGCAAAGCAGGGTTGTGTCATCCTCCACAACCACCAGGGTCCCTGGGACCCTTCCCTCCTAATATTCTGCTGCGTCAGATCATCCCGTCACAGCTCAGAGGCACGGCAATGCTATGGCAGGGTGCCAGGAAGATCCCAGTGCAAATCTCAGCCCGGCACAAACTCAGTAGACAGTCTCAAGCAAGCCGACTCTCTCCCTCAGAGCCAGAGCATGCCCAGCACAGAAGACGACAACGAGAAGGTCGCCCATTTTTTTGGCAAAAACAAACACAGCAGCTTGAAGTGGGGCACAGGCTGAGGCCTGTGTTGGGCCCGTCTTGTCTGTCCTACTGGGCCTGAAATGGGAGGGGGGTAATTTTCATTCAGGAAAATGATACCAGGGAGTTTTTTAAAACCTTCCTCAGCCCTGTGGCCCAGTCCTTATTAGCTCCCCCACGGCTGCTTTTTACAACTAAACAACATGTCAGAAGAACATGGAGATGCCGCCACTAGAAAGGCAGACCAGCTGTGAAAAAACAATCAATAAGACCACTTGTAGCATCGCCCTCAGTCTGGGACATCCCCCCCCCATTAGGGTTGCCAACTCTGGATTGGGAAATCCCTGGACATTTGGGGAGTGGAGACTGTGGAGGGCAGAGTTAGAGGGCAGGAAAGAACTCAGCGGGGTACGATGCCACAGAGTCCACCATCCAAACAAAGCATTTTCTCCAGGGGAACTGATCTCTGTCAGCTGGAGACCAGTTGTGATTTGGGGAACCCTCCCCATCAGCAAGGTGGGGACCATAATATTCAGCTACCTTATCTGGGTATGTGGCAACAATTACTGCGGATGTACATAAAGCACCTTGTAAGACTCAAAAGGCAACACAAATGCTAAACAGTGATACTTTTTCTGGGGCTACGCTGTCAGCCCTTGACCAAATTTGGCCCCAAGTGGCCAACCCATGAGCAAGAGAGAGATGTGGAAAGGAAGGGGAGGAGAAGCTGTTGAAATGAGAGATACCACCAAACCCTAAGGTTCCATTTTCCTGTATTAGCCAGGACAAACTGCAAGCATCCTGATCTGTATGTTCACATTCCTTGGATTAGCCATGGGAGAATACCAACTAGAAGCAGGAAAGGCATTCCTCTCCCAGGTCACCGCAAGGCTCCATCCGATACAATCCTCCAAACCTATCTGCCTGGACAAATGCTTCAGAGACAAGCCTTCCACATGATGAGCAGATGCTCCCGCACTGAGCCACGGCTCCTCCCCATGTGCTCATATGTGTCTTAGACTGGGTCTCTGTCAGCCTTCCTAACCCTCTTCTTGCCCAACTTCTTTCCAGCCCTTCTGTCTCCATCCTTGTTCCAGCCACCCTTTCAGATCAGCTTTCTCAGTTCAGTAAGTAATTTATTATATTATGGTCCATGACCAGATCCAGTTAAAAACAAACATTATTCAAATATTCAAATATACAGATTAAGAACTCCAATTAAAATACAGGAAACTTTCTCAGTTCATTCGCCAGTCATAACGGACCACCTCAGGATGGATGGCTCCTCAAGATCTGCCCCAGTGCCCTCTCCAACTTGGATCCCGAACCTGCAGATGAATGGCTTGACTGCCCAGTGACCAGCACCCCACAGTAACATGTTGCAACCCGCGGACGACACATTAACAGCTTTATTGTACGTGTTAATACTGTGTGTTGCTTGTGTTGTGGTATCTCTAACTTTGGGGACAACGGATCTTTTGTTCTCTGTATGAGAATGAGGTGCAAAGACCTGCCTCCTTTGGATTGCATAATTTACTAGTGGGATAAGCGATATCTTTTATAAAGAAAAGCCCAGCAAGTCTAAACAACTAAACTGTTTGCTGAGCTGAAAAGGGAGCTGGGTACGGATATTGCAGCATTTACTCACAAAGCAGAGAGACTTTCCTAAGACAGGATGGCAGAGAAGAAGAATGTTTTAGTCTGTTCTTTGTACCATCTGAGCTCTGTTTTGCTGGTCACAGGCCAGAATTATTTTTCACAACCTGTCTGATGCGGCAAGCAAAAAGCAAGGAACTGGAGAATGCTCATCTATCAGGGTCCCCACCCCCCCGCTTTGATACAATAAACTGAAGGAGATGATCTAGATGCACCCATCCAGCTTCTGGGCTGGTTCACACATGCCTGTTCCTCACCTGATAGCTGTAACACAAAATGAGGGCTTGCGTGTGTGAATGCCCCATCACCATCCTCTCAAGCACAATGCTTTCCAAACCACTCAGTTCTGTTCCAATGGACGCCATCAAGTGACAGGCATGCACCTGTGAATGGGTCTGCCTCTTACGATCAGGAGCAACCCAAAAGACAACTGAACTGCTTCCAGGTTTTACTGGAGTCTTGCAGCATCCTAGACCAGGGGTGGCCAAACTCGCTTAATGCAAGAGCCACATAGGACAAATGTCAGATGTTTGAGAATCGCAAGACATGAACAAATAGTGCACATATTTTATTGGAAAGTATGCAAATTTGTTTTTTATTGACATTAAATGAGACTCCAAAAATAAGAACAAGAGGTAAAAACAGATATTGATAATGATATTTATTTGTTTGATTATATTTATTTGTTTGCTAACGATATTTATTTGTCTAAGAGAGAGAGGGGGAGTGAAAGAAAGGATGAAAGAGGGGAAAAAGAGAGAGAAAAACAATGAAAGCAAATAGATGAGGGAGGGAGGGAGAGGTAGGAGGAAAACAGCTTTAACTTTAAATGTGTCCTCCAAGCCCCCCATGATGGAGTGAGGATTTAAAGAGACAACTGCCTTCTCCAAGCTGGCCATGGGATGGGAGCTTTGAGAATGCATTTAAAGCTAAAGTTGCTTTCTTTCTCTGCTCCCCCCCCCCACCTCAAGCCTACCCAGGGAGGGGAACACTGGCTGGGAAAGGGAAGACCAGTTGGGGAGGCATGCCTCCCCTTCGCTTCCCCAGCCACCCTGCCGGGAGCCATACAATGTGTGAAAGAGCCACATGTGGCTCCCGAGCCACAATTTGGCCACCCTTGTCCTAGACAAAGACTAATAAGCAGTAACTTCTACACTTCAGGGTTTGGAACAATCAACTTACATTGCACTTACGTTCACAAGATCACATATTCCTTTGTCAAGGCTAGAGGTAGAAACTCATATTACAATCAGTGCTAATGGTTACCAATAAGAGAAATCTAGTTCTCTGATAAATACTAATTAAAGGCAAGAAGGAAAATGAATTAGCTATCTATCACATGGTGGATAAAGGAACAGACCACAAAAACAATTTCTAAAAAAATTAGCTATTTTGTGTGATATGTTCAGGCTGAATGGAAAACCAAAATGAAGAAACAACTCTCGTCTGGTCACCTGGAATACATTCTTACTTATCATAGGTGACCAAGTAAGTTGCATCAATGCACTACTTAGTAACCAGATGTGGTTCTACCTGCACAACAAGCATGTCCATCTCTCAACAGAAGTACAAGACCAAACCACAATATGAAAAACTGATCTGATTCTTCCTAACTATCAAGGTAATGGACAGATACAGTTGACTCATTTCTGCCTAAGGAAGTCTGTGGGCAAACAAGAGATCTTATTATTTATTTCATTAGGCTTTCTATATGGCCCTCTCCACAAGTGGGCTCAGGGCAGTGCACAAAAAAAATTCATAAAAAATATAAAACCTAAAAGCCTCATCTGTAAAACCGAGGTCTTCTTTGGACAAGCTATCAACCCACTCCTCAACAGCCCCCCCCCCCGCAACACCCAGAGTTCACATCTCACAGAACATTACAGCCAGCAAGCTGGAGCTCCAGAGGTTTACCGCCCCACGTCACCCACACAATGGGGTGCCCAACCAAAGCCAGTATCCCTTATTCTTCACATCACTCCCACTGAAACAGCCACACAACAGATAATGCAAATAAATATGAATGCAGCAGGGGCACTGGAGGCCTGGGACTGCAATGAGGTGACAAATGTGCCATGTTGCAAAGGGAACGGAATGGGCTGAACTGGAAAGCGGAAGGGAAGGATAGCGTAGATTTAGCAGAGAAGAAAGGAATGCCCAAAGAAGTAAACAAGACAGGGGAAGGACCCACTGACCCTTGGAAAGAAACAATAAGATCACACAGCTCTGTCTAGACCCTCTCCCCACCCCCAACACTTCACACCATATTTCTGTAGATGTTTAGATAAGTTATAGGTTTGCCTGAAATGAGTGACAATGACAAGTGTTTGTCAATACATATTGTACAAATATGTTGAGGGGAGAGGAAACTAGGATTGGCTGCAGATCCCTACTGAGTGCACATGGGGGGGGACCCCAAATGTGTCTCTGCCAAATGACCTCTGAAGCTAACCCCTTTGAGCATACTGGGGGAACTCCCCTGGGATAGGGAAAAAAGAGGCAACTTCTGCCAGAGGAATGGAAAGTACTTCCCTCTTGCAGCCAGGATGTCTTCCCAAGATAACTTGGCAAGAGAGTCCGAACAAGCAGCCAATTCCTCAAGATGCACGTTTAGGAGAACCCAGATGGGGGACCCCGCCCCCCCAAAAACAACAAATCACTCACCAGGCACACCCCTGCAGAAGGAAACCAAGCGGTGACACACACACCCAACAATCCCCATCGGACAATTCCCTCCCGGGTCAAGGGGGCGGCTGCAGCCAGAGCGGACCGAGTCCCTGGAACCTTCTTCCCACAACCCCAGACCTGCCCGCCCCCCCCCCCCCTCCGCGCAGCTCCTTCCCCTCACCTGGCTGGCCTTGTGGAACTGCTTTTTCAGGCCGGCCACCGACATGCTGCCTCCGCCGCGGGGTCCGGCAGCCCCCGAAGAAGCGCGAGGCGTCGCCCAGCCGATGCCCAGGCCAAAGAGCTCCGGGGCGCTTCGCCGCGCGCTGCCGACCCAGCTTGCCGCCGCCTGCAGCAGCCGAGAGAGGCGAGCGCAGCAGGCAGGAGGAGGCAAGCTCGCATTCCAAACATGCTCCACGCCTGCCGCGCCATTGGCCAGAGGCGCCATCTATGCAAACGAGAAGAACCCCAGCCGGCCTCGCCATTGGCCGAGAGAGGCACCTATGCAAAACAAGAGGCACCGGGGACGCCCACGCGTCCCTAGCACTTGGAGACAGGGCAGCGGGGAGGACGGCTCGTGTCGGAGGCGGGAGGCAGGCGGGGGACTCGGGCATGCCCACGCCTTGGTGCGTTCCGGGCGCAGACGCAGAGCTAGCCGTGGCGCGGCGCTCGAGCCCGCGGAGGTTTCTCACCCGCTGCACAGCAGCACACCTGGGCCAGCCAAGGAGAGTACCGCTCTGTCAAGGTCCGGTTCCCTGACAGGTGTCCTTCCCATCGCCTGCGGGTTGGTTTGTTCGTTTTTCTGGCCTGCATCCACACATCACTGGCTATTAAACTACAGCAATTTATTTCCAAGGGAGTTTCTTAGTTTGGAGAAGGCAACCGTGAACTTATGCTTGCCAACCTCCAGGTGGGGCCTTGAGATCTCCCAGTATTACAGCTGGTCTCCAGATTACAGGGATCAGTTGGGGGGGGGGGCGGCTGTGTTCCTTTATATGCAGTGTAAATTTTAAGTTGATGTTAATATTACTAATGATAGCAAGAGTTCATATCCAGTTGAGGTCGGATGACAATGCCATCCTTGGCAGAGTTACACTCTTCTAAACCCTTTGAAGTCAACGGGTTTAGAAAGGTGTAACTCTGTTTAGGATTGCACTGTGACTCTTTCAAGAGTAGCAGCTAGATATATATGGGTGTGTACAGCAATTAGATCACAGCAAAACTGAGGATATCACCTTCCTAAAGAAATGAGGAAATGAGTAGAGCAATCTAGGCCTTGCTGTTCCTCTGATTACAATATCACTTTCCTGTGACACACCACTGAATTTTATGTCCTCTTAAATTTGAATGAAACCTTCTTGCCAAGAAGACACTTTCTCGGCTCAGCATTTTATATCACCATCTGGGAAAGCTGAACGGTTGTGTTTTCTAGAATTCTTGCTCATTTTTTAAAAAAAGACTTTCTTTTCTTTGCAAAAAGAGTTGAGACTTTATTCCATTTAGAATCTGTAGCTGGCAGAGAAGGACCACCAAGAGTGTGATGTTTTCACAATGCATGACGGTCAGTTTTGTGGCTTCTATTTATGTCTTAATGTTGCACACACGTGTTATGTACGTGGACCACCACCAAGGGTCCGCAGCTATAAGCAAGAGCTTAGTTCCTCCAGACAATAGGAATTTAGGATCCTAGTTCCCCCAGCATGAACCAATAGGAACTTTGGCGGGAAATTCAAACCCTCCAATGGGACTGTGGGTGTGGTGGGTGGTTGTGTATATAGTTGGCCTGGCAGGGCCGTTTTGCAGTTCCAGTGTTAAGTACAATAAACATGTGCAAACGCATGTCGTTGTCCAAGTCCTCCATGCGGGGAACCCAGTACTTTTCAGTGGCTACGAAGGTGGGATCCCGTTGAGTCAGGCCTGGCTCGCATCCCAGCGCAGCACCGAGCTTCGTTCCAGCCGACGCAACCACGCTCTGCACCGCTCCCAAGCAGCACCGCACTGCGCACCGCGTCAAGGACCACCACTTCCCGCTCCGCGCTAAGCCATGGCCTCTGCTCGAGGTAATCTGGAGATCTTCGATCCAGCCCATCCCAAACTCTGGGACTCGTGGACAGACCAACTGACCTGCCACCTCGCCTACAATGATGTAACTGATCCAGGTAAAAGACGGGCCCTTCTCCTCAACTCCTGTGGCGTGAACACAGTCCGCCTCGCGAAGAGCCTCCCCGCACCCCGGGCAATCATTGAGTGTTCTTACGAGGACATCATCGATGTTCTGACGAGGTACCTCACACGCCAGCCAACAACGCTCGCCAGACGGATAGAGTTCCAAGCTGGATAGAGTTTCAGAAACCAGGTGAATCGGCCGCTGCTTTCATGGCAGCTGGCTATAGACTGTGCCTTCACCAAGGTGGAGGAGAACCTCCTCATGCAATTTGCCTGGTGCCTCAGCAACATAAAGCTGCGGAGGAAGATGATCGGTACCGCCGATATCAAGATCAATGAGGCTCTCCAACTCACCGTCACACACAAGGCCTCCCACCGCGCCCATCCCTCATCTGCGTGTCATCTCGTGCTCCCCAACTCGGCGCCCAAGAACTCCGACGAGGAGGGCGTCCATCTCGTCCACCTGTCCTCCCGCCGAAAGCCACCGGGACCTGCAGCATCAGGATTCGCCAGGAAGGCGGTCGGCTGTTCCATGTGCACCAGCTGCGGAGAGGCACACGAGCGTAAGTCCTGCCGGTTCTGCAATGCTACATGTCACACATGCGAAAAACATGGTCACCTCACTTGGCCACACAGTACAGGGGGCGGGGCTTCCTACCAGCACCCAGGCAGCAGGGTTAGCCGATCTTGTTGGCTTCTTCCAGCGGCCTCGAGTGTCGAATTCTCCGGTGCCCTGGAGCAGATCTCCCAGTTGGCGGCTTCCTTCGGCAGGCCATCCTGATGCGGCGTCGTGTCGGCTGCAGCTTCGGCTATGTCCAACCGGCTCCACCGCACCGACCACGTCATTGCACCTCTCATGGCTCCGCCTCTTCTGCCGCTCAACGCTGTGCTCGCTGGTCATCCGAGTCGTTCGCCACCATTCCGCCACACCACCGATGCTGCCAGTTCTCCCGCTGCATCTCCACGAGGAGGAGGGTGCCCCTTGCCACCTAGGGCAGGTACCCATTTTATCTACTTGCATTTTAATGCTTTCGAACTGCTGGGTGGACAGGAGCTGGGACTAGGGCCGGGAGTTCACCCCGGCTGCGGTGGGTCTCGAACAGCCATAGTGGCTGTTCGTTGTTGCTACAGCAGCAAGCATTGCTACCTCCTCACAGACCAGCCATCCCTCCAGGTACTACGCCTCCCCAACCTATCTACTACCCCAAATATCCAAGTAACGGTCCGGATCGAGGGGTCCCCCTGCCCTATGGAAGTGGACTTGGGGTCAGCGGCGCCCATCATTTCGGTGGACACGCTACATAGACTTTGCCCTAATGGGGGACCCCGCGTACGCCCCTCCCCTTTGAGTTGGGTGGACTTCCAAAGGAACCCAGTTCCTATATGGGAATGGGGACTTTCAGGGTACAGTACCAGGGTTTTGAGGAACTGTTGGACTTGATTGTGGTGGAGGGAAATCTGGGCAGTCTGCTGGGGTGGGCCTGGTTTGCGCCACTTTGCATCACGATCAGGGGAGTAAATAAATGTGAAAATAGGGATTTTGCCGAGGTTTGCAGGGAGTTCCCTGCCATTTTCTACGGGGCTTTAGGGTGCTATAAAGGGCCCCCAGTTTCCTTGCAGCTAGACCCCACAGTGGCCCCTATCCGTATGCGTTTCCGCATCGCTCTGCTGGCCATCAGGCCTAAAATTGACACGGAGCTGGACCGCTTAGTAGCACAAGGGGTCTTAGAGCCTTTATCGCACGTCATATGGGAAACGCCGATTGTCACCCCTCTTAAACCCAATGGCGAAGTCCGCATCTGTGCGGACTACAAATGCACTATTAATAAGGCCCTTCACAACCACTCCTACCCGGTCCTGGTCATCAGTCATGTTCTGGCCTCTCTGGCGGGGGCTAAGATTTTCGGCAAACTAGATTTGGCGCAGGCCTATCAACAGTTGCCGGTAGACGGAGCCACGGCTATGGCACAAACAATAGTCACACACAGGGGGGCTTTTAAGGTAAAGAGGATACAATTTGGCGTGAGCCTCTCATGGCTCCGCCTCTTCCGCTGCTCAACGCTGTGCTCGCTGGTCATCCGAGCCGTTCGCCACCATTCTGCCGCACCGCCGATGCCGCCAGTTCTCCTGCTGCATCTCCACGAGGAGGAGGGTGCCCCCTGCCACCCAGGGCAGGTACCCATTTTATCTACTTGCATTTTAATGCTTTCAAACTGCTGGGTGGACAGGAGCTGGGACTAGGGCCGGGAGCTCACCCCAGCTGCGGTGGGTCTCGAATCCCCAGGGAATCCCCAGGGATTTTCCAACAATTAATGGATTCATTGTTAAAAGGGATCCCTGGGGTAACGCCATTTTTGACGACGTCCTGATTGCCGCGGCTTCCCCTGACGACTTCGCCTCCCGCCTCTGCGCCGTCCTGCAACACTTTGACTCGGTTGGCCTCAAAGTGAAGCGGGAGAAATGTCTCCTTGGGGTTTCTGAAGTGGACTTCCTGGGGTTCCGGGTAGATGCTGCCGGCCTTCGTCCAGCTAAAGACAAAGTGAAGGCCATCATGGAGGCCCCCGCCCCCACTTGTAAAGCAGAACTACAGGCGTTCTTGGGACTAAAAAATTTTTACCACGCCTTTCTGCCACACAAGGCTGCAGTAGCAGAGCCCCTACACCGACTCCTGGATAAGTCGGCTTATTGGTCCTGGGGCCCGAAAGAAGTGGCAGCATTCAGGGGGGTGAAAACACTTCTAATTTCAAACAACGTGCTGGCCCACTTTGATGAAACTCTGCCGGTGGTCCTTGCGTGTGATGCCTCTCCCTACGGCATCAGTGCAGTGCAGTCCTGGGCCACGTCCTCCCTGACAGCCGCGAGGTTCCCATGGCCTATTACTCCAGGACCTTAACGGCCGCAGAGTGCAGTTATGCACAAGTCGACAGGGAGGGTTTGGTGATCGTTGCTGGGGTCAAGACATTTCACAACTTCATTTACAGGTGCCCTTTCACGATCGCTATGGACCACAAGCCCCTCTTAGGCCTCTTAGCTGCCGACAAACAAACGCCCCAAGTCATGTCGCCTTGGGTCCTCAGATGGTCCCTTTTTCTAGCTGGCTACCAGTACCGCCTGGAACACCGCCTGGGCAAGGCGATAGGCCATGCCGATGCCCTGAGCCGGCTACCGCTGCCAGTCGCCGATCCCGCTCCTGTGCCTGGGGTCCTGCTCATCGAAAGTCTTCCGGAGCCTCCTCTGCAAGCTGCCAACATAGCTGCCAGGTCAGCCTGAGATCCCCTCCTCTCCTGGTTCTTGGGCTGGGTGGTGAGGGGTTGGCCTACATCGTCCCCGGGGCCTGAGTTCGCGGCTTTCAGCACCCGGAAAGAAGAACTCTTGGTCCTGAAGGGGTGTCTTCTGTGGGGAGACTGGGTCATGGTCCCCAGCGCCCTGAGACAGCGGGTAGTCACGGCACTCCATGAGGCACATCCCAGCATTGTGAGAATGAAGGCACTGGCCCAGAGTTATGTGTGGTGGCCGGGAATCGATGCTGAGATACAGTCCTGGGTCTCGAGCTGCCAAACCTGCCAGGAAGTTTGACCTAATCCACCAAGCGCACCAACACAGCCATGGGAGTCAACCCACAAACCATGGTCCTGGCTTCACATCGATTTTGGCTTAACAGGTCTGTTGTTGTTAGCCATTCAGTGGTGTCCGACTCTTGGTGATTCGATGGGCCAGCTCTCTCTAAATTTTCTGATCTTTTACTGTTTCTTTGAGTTGTTCCACACTAAGGCTGGTGTCGACTTTTATGGTGTCTGGCCACCGTGTTTTTGGCGACCCGGTTTCCTTTTGCCACTAACCAATCCAAGCATAATTGCTTTTTCTGGCGAGTTCTTCCGCATGGCCAAAATAAGTCCCTCGCAGTTTTGTGATTTTTCCTTCCAATGACATGTCTGGTTTTATGCACTCCAATACTTGCTTGTTTGTCACCTTTGCTGTCCAAGGAATGTGCAGGAGCCTTCTCCAGCACCACAGCTCAGATGAGTCGATTTTCCTCCTGTCTTGCTTCTTCATGACACCTTAAAGACCAGCAAGATTTTATCTTTTTGTTCAGTGCAATCTGAAATAAAATTCTGTTTGCCTTTAAGCTGCCACCAGACTCCTCTATTTTTGCTGCAACAGACAGGCCACGCTCTGGAATTATTACCATGTTTGGAATGTGTTGCCAATAAACCATTATAGGAGAGCAGAAAGTAGCTCTCTAGTGCCATCTAATGGCTGAACCACAGAGGTGGTGAGAGTGCTGAGTAACTCCAAGATTGTTCAGATGGTTTCCAAACTCTGTATATTTCTGGGATCTCTTTCCACAGCAACTCAGCCAAACAAAACGTGTGTCATATTGTAGAGGATCCCGGAGGGGCCACTGATGCCTGGTTAGACCTGTCTGACCTTTGAGTCCCTGATGAAAATTATACCCAAATGCCAGACTACTGAGAGAGAACCCAGCAAAGAAAGCTTTTGCATTATCATGCGTATCATGCATATCATCTTCCCAGTAAGTAAGAAACCCCAGGATTCTCTGGAATGCAGTTGGATTTATGGCATTAAAAAGAACATGCCACATTTTATACAGTTCCAGGATTATTTTTTTCTATTATTGATAATTTCGTTAGGGTGATGAAATACAAAGGAAGAAATAGTCCTGTACCTCTGTATAATTACGGCAGTGTAAGAAAGCGCTACACAAAAATAATTATGTAAATAAGCTGTATATTCTAATAAGCAATTTCTCTAATATCCAAAAAGTCTACTGATAATTCATAACACGTGCAAGAACATTTACAAAAGTCAATAAGAAGAAAGGTCCACCATCAAGTTATCTTCTAACAAAGTTTCCAAATAATGTTTTCGTTTCATAAATGTTCCTCAGAGAAGGACCAGTACAACAGACTGCAGAAACCATATTTTCTTAGTGCTTCATAGTTAATCTGAGTACCACTAACCACAGGGATGGCTCACCCACTAGGCAAACTAGGCATTTGCCTAGAGCGCCGGGCCCTGGATGGGGCGCCAAACTGTGCCTCCCCCCTGCCAAAAGCCTGTGCGCCATTGCTGCTCCCAGCCGTGTGGCATGGGGCACGCGAAAGGGGAGTGCATGGCCACCTCGCCTTCCCCCTCCGCCTGGGGTTGGCTTTTGTAAATCCAAATGCGGGGTGTTTTGTTTTGGGTGCCCAGAAACCTCGCTGCCGCCTCCTCGCTCGCCTAAGATGTCTGGCCTCAGCGGCCGGCAGCAACAGCGACTCCCAATCCGGCTCCTGTTCCTCCGTCTCTTTGCGCCGCCTAGGCATTTGCAACGCACCAACTTTGAGCTCCTCATTCTCGAAAGCTCTCGCTGTCACTGCCGTGGCTCCAACAGAGGCGAGATTGCTCACCGCCCTCTCCCCCCCCCCCTAAACGGTCCCCAGCAGCTGCTGGGCTCACACAAAACAAACAGCTCCGCTTTGGCTTGCAACAGTCTCACCTCCCCCCCCTTCTCCCCTCCCGCCGCCCAGCTGCTCTCTTAAAGGGGCCGGCACCGCTTCAAAAGCGCCCTCAGAGTCACCCGCAACGTCCGTTTGGCTCAGGCTTGCTCCTTGAGGGGAGTTCTGTCCAAAAAATTAAAATGCAAACGAATGGAACCTCCACCCCAGATCCTCTTGGCAATCAGATGCATCGTGGCTGCAGTCCTAAGAGGGTGCTTTCCTGGGAGTGAGTCCTGTGGCATGATGGGGGACTTCCTTCCGAGTAAACCTGCAGCGGATGGGGGACGACGGGAGGGAAGGCAGCCGGGGGGGCTGGCTGGTCCGGGGGGAGCGCGAGGCTTGGCCTGGGACTCCCCTCCTCACCTCTCCAAAGGAGGAGGGAAGTTGGACTTCCTTCTCTCCAGGCCCCGCCTGGAGGTTGGCAACCCTGTAATTGGGTGTGCCCCTAGGGCGCAAAAAAACCTTGGACCTGCCCTGACTAACCATACAAGTGCCCGACAGCTTCTTGTCCTGTACGCTCTTCAGCAGCCCCTGCTCTTGATGCTTCTGCTTTCTCTTTTGGGCCTGGCCCTTCCTGGGTTCAGCCCACCCTCCCGGTTGGGGGGGGGGGGTTCCTCTCTTGCTGGCATCAACCTCTCTGCCACTCAGCGCTTTTTTACGCAGCCTTCTTTGTCTCTTCTCCAGTTTCGGTGGCTGTGGTTCTCCCCCTTTTCCTCTGTATAATTAGGCAAAGAGGAGCATTTTGCCGCACTACTCTTTTCTCATCTGTACATGGCTTATACCAAAATTCCCTCTCCTATGGGAACATTAGAAGAAACCTAGAGTCCAGTGGCACCTTTATGACCAACAAAGGTTTATTCAAGGTATGAGCTTTTGTGTGCATGCACACTTTTTCAAATACTTTTTACACGCATACCACTCCCAGCGTTGCCATCCCAACCAAGGGAGAGATATATGGCTTGGTTATCTACATTCAGGGATGGCAGAGAAAGCCTCTCAAGGACACCTTCCCTTGGGAAAGCAAAAGGGAGGGAAGGAGGATGACGTGGAAAGTTATGTCTGCTACAAGCAAAGGTCTCATTCACTCACTCACTCACCCCCTCCCCTAAGTAATTCCCTCCCCCCATAACAATGGCAATCAAAACAAGCAAAGCATAGCAAAGTCTAACAACGAGTGGGGATTCAAACCCCAGCCTCCCAGATGCTAGCCTGACCCTCTTAACCATTACACCACCACCCTTGGCCTTGTGTCATGATCCCCATCACATTGTGGGGAAAGACTAGCCACTGTTTTGCCCTCTCTTTTACTGTCACTCACTGCCAGTACCGTGGGTAAAATCTAGCCCCCCCCCATGGGTTGCCCAAGGGATATATTGCACTGTAGCACGCCAAAGAGTCAAGGCAGGTGGGTAAGAAGAATCTAGGTGCACCAAGCACAACAAACAGAAGGTCATTTAGTAACTAGGTACTTACTCCCTCTAAGCTGTGGAGTCTTATGAGCAAAAATTCTGCTTTGTGAGCTACTGGCCTTAAAATTTTGAGCGAGCGATTTGGCTCCTGCATAAATTAGTTTGCTCTGGAGCCCTCCTTCCTGATCGAAGACAAAAACGTGTGAGCTGGAGGCTAAAACACTGTCAGCTAGCTCACACTAACTCAGCTTAGAGGGAACTCTGCTTACAATCCGTGGTATATCTGGTCTGTGTCAGTGTCATGATGCCCCTGTCCCTGGTGCATCTGCAGCCCTCTTTAGCAGTGTTCTCCTCTGTCACCCTTCATGGCAAAAGACACACAGGAGAGACATCTCGCCTCATGAATGCCAAAACCCACTCCCCCCACAACAGACCCTCAGACGAAGGAACAGCCTTCAGCCCATCTGGGTTTCGGGGCTCACACCTGCCCAGCCTGGACCTTCCAGTCAAGAGGCATGAGCACATCAAAGGGCTAGTGCGTTTTCCCCCCCGCAGGTGGGAAGGGATGCTCCTACCTGGCCAGTACCACCAGGCTCCCTTTCCATCACCATAACTGTCACAGCATCTCTTGCCCCCCTGCCTCTCATCACAACCCACCCCAAGAAATGCCCAGTGTTTGTACAAGAGAGCCTGCTTTCCAAAGGCGCCATCCAGAATCACGGGGGAATGCTAAAGTGGAGGCGTGAAACAGCTCCTGTGGGCTTCGCAGATGACCCCTAGGCAGGGAGGGAGTCCCTCTTGGAGCACATTAATGGGATTGATATTGAGCCAGGCCACTGATCTGTCTACCCTGCAGTTGCGTACCTGGACAGGCAGTGGCTCTCCAGGGTCTCAGATGGGCCTTTCCTAGAACCTTTTAAGTGGGATGCTAGGAACTGAACCTTGAAACTTTGGCAAGGAAACCACATGTTTCACTACAAGTGATGGTCTCTTGCGGAAGATCCCAGGTTACAGAGCCTGGGATAACTTGCAAGTTTCACTGGCAAGACTGTACCAATAGCCTTCATAATCATACATCATGTGCCTCTGCTTTGAAGATGAAAGCTGAACCTTTATAGGTCAGTAGGGTTGCCAAGTGTATCTTTGCCAGGAGCGGGGGGCTCCTGGCCGACGTCCTGTATGCGCGCAAAGCACGCACGTCACCCGGAAGTGACGGGAGGACGGCAGGCACGCTGGGGGTGGGGCCACAGCCATACAAGGGAAAACCATAGAGTTTTCCCTTGTATGGCCGTGGCCCCACCCCCAGCGTGCCCAGGGTGCCCTCGTCACTTCCGGGTGACGCGCACGCCGGGGTGGGGTTTCCCCCGGGGCCCGATTCCGCGGCGGCAGAAATCGGACCTCCAAAGCGGGGGTTTACCCGCCACCCGCCCCCACTTGGCAGCCCTATAGGTCAGTGTTGTAAAAATTACGTTCATGAATTCAGTCATCTTTTACAGATTGTACAGTGTGCAATTTATCTCTAAGTAAGTAGGAAAAGAATGCTGACATCATTTTAGTCAGCCATCTTTTCATCAATACTGTTGCCGCATTTTCTTCTTTCACCGGGTTCCTGTGCTTTTAACAACCTGCAGAAATTCAGCAGGTGAAACTTCTCCAGGAACCATGTTGCTCAGTCAAGTTACTTCTTGTAAAGACTGGAGGAGAATAACAGGCTCCTGCAAGGATGGGGGTAGGCAGCACACTCACATCCACTTAAGCGATGTGTGCATTAGATTGATGGCGACGGTTTCGTTGCAGGAGAGAGTGGGGTTGCCTGCCAGCTGACTAGAGAAAAACAGGCTGGACCCAGATGTTGCATCACACAGTTAAAGATTTACACTGAATCAAGGATTTTTAAGCCCAGTATTTGTTTTTGTTGTTGTGACTTTGACATTCTCCTCTGGTGATGGAGAGATAAATCGATGTTTGTATCCCAACCCTAGCCCAATACATACTCATACAAAAATGCTTTTCATCTCTGGCTCCTAAAGACAAATCAGATAGTATCGTTACATCTAAAGATCATCCTCTTCTTCAGATAATACTTGCATCTGTCTCAGAGTTCGCAAACATGCTCTATAGCAGGGATGCTGTTTTGCTTTCTGCACAACTCAGTCAGCCTTTTGGGAACTGCCGCGCTCTACATCTGGGAATCATCACACATTAGGTCTCTTGGTTGGTGAGGCAACAGGAAAAGTATGATAGGTCACAGATGTTAAATATGGAAATGCTCCGCAGAACCTCTGGTTCATCAAGGTTCATAAAAACATGTTTCAAAAACCTCCAGTTGCCACATGTAGTCTGATATTTAAAAATACTATTCACCCACAACAGGAACAACCTGAAAAAGAACAGAAGTATATGGGAGCAAATAACTCTACTGAAACATATTTGTTCAGTATTTGTACACGTCCAGAAAAAGCACACCCCTTAAATATCAACTCGAGTAAGGCTAAACCCTTTTCTGCCTGACGGCCTGGAGGGCAACTGCCAGACAGAATGACAAAACTGAGCTAGCTGGACCAGCAGTTTATTATGAGAGCTTGTCTAGTGTAGTGGTTAAGAGCGCAGGCTCTAATCTGGGAGAACCGGGTTTGATTCCCCACTTCTCCACTTGCACCTGCTGGCATGATTTTGGTTTTAGTCACAAGTTCTCTCAGAGCTGTTCTCTCAAGAGCAGTTCTGGAAAGAGCTCTCTCAGCCCCAACTACCACACAGGGTGTCTGTTGTGGGGAGGGGAAGGGAAAGGAGATTGTAAACTGCTCTGAGACTACAGGTGAAGGGTGGGGTATAAATCCAATCTCCTCCTCCCCCTCCTCCTGTGTAGTGGTTAAGACCGTCAGACCAGGATCCGAGAGAACCAGGTTCGAATCTCCACTCTGGCATGAGCCTTGCTAGGTAACCTTGAACCTGTCAATCACTCTCAGCTTAACTGATTTCACCCAGGGTAATTGTTATGAGGGTAAAATGGAAGAGGGTAGAATGCTGTCGGAAGCTGCTCTGGGTCCCCCATTGAAAGAAAAAAATAAACTACCTGTATGGGAGTGGTGGCGCAGGCTGTAAAAGCCTGCAGTAATCTATCACCGAACAGCCATAAGGCTGTTCGAGTCCCACCGCGGCCGGGGTGAGATCCCGGTCCTTGTCCCAGCTCCCGTCCACCCAGCGGTTCGAAAGCCCTTAGGCAAGTAGATAAATGGGTACCCACTCCACAGTGCGCCGTGAGGACCACTCCAGAAGGAGTCGCTGTGAGAAAGAAAGACCTTCCCCGAGACACCATCACCTGGAAACAGTAAAAAAAGAACCCACCACAGAAAGAACAACATAGGAAGATCACTGCTGCTTAGGTGCCTGGTAGGCACTCACCCCTCCCCTTGCACTGTGGCCCTAGTTAGGTGATTTAAAATGTCTCTGTAAACCGCTCCGAGCCCTCGGGAAGAAACGGTATATAAGTTGAATGTGTAATGTAATGTAATGTAATGTTGGCGTAATCGGGAAGCAGTGTGGCCCTTCCTGTGCTGATGAGCGTGGAGCAGCGTACACATCCTACACTGTATCCTCATCACTAAGGTTTTCCTTTTTGTGCGGAATGACAAGACTGCATGCACTTGGGAATGGTTATGGCAGGAGTGCACCTCTTTGCATACTTCACTCCCATTCGTTGTTTTGCTGTCTGGTTTGCAATATGTAAGTTTTACTTTATGTAATCTATACCCCACCTTTCTCCCCAGCGGGGACCCAAAGGGGCTGACATCACACGACTGTCTCCATTAAGGGATGGGTGTTTTCATTCTTGTCATTATATGGTTACTCACATTTATGACAGATTGCATGGAAAGGAGCTGGTGCAAGCTTCCTCTTAGGAGTTTATTTGTTCATTTCAGTGGGGCTTGGCATTGCTAAGCACTAAAATGCACACAGTGACTCAACAGGGCAGACACTTCCATCCATAGGCATGCATTTAAAATGCTGTGAATGGTGGTGGGGGACACACACACACACAGGAATTCTGACAGCGCTGAGTATAGGGGGAAGGGTGCTTGTTAATGTAGATAGATAAAGAGGCCAGATCTTTGGTTGACTGGATACAAAAGGCTGTGATATTCTCTCTGGACTACAGAGGGCAGTGAACTCCCATGATTACTTGTGTGGTTACCTGTGGAGAAATGCAGTGTCAAAAAGAACTTGTTTAATATTGTGAAATCAGCCATGTGGAAGAAGTCTGTTGTACTACAATATATTGTATTATAAGATGTGTGTGTAATATACATATACACAGAGAATGTAATATTCATGTCATCCCCAGAATGAGCAAAGGTTTGTGTGTAAGGCTGAGCTACATGTTGCAAGACTACAGGGGGCAGTGAACTCCCATGATTACTTAGAAAAACCTGTGGAGAAATGCAGTGTCAAAAAGAACTTGTTTAATATTGTGAAATCAGCCATGTGGAAGAAGTCTGTTGTACTACAATATATTGTATTATAAGATGTGTGTGTAATATACATATACACAGAGAATGTAATATTCATGTCATCCCCAGAATGAGCAAAGGTTTGTGTGTAAGGCTGAGCTACATGTTGCATTTTTTAAGGTTAAAAAGCAGCTTCCGGGAGTGTCTATGGCTTGGAGGACAGCTGCAGTGCCAGGGGAAAGGTCCTCTTCCCTCTGCTCCTATAGGCACCCCGGCTGGGCCTGTTTTCTGCTCCTCCAAACCAGCGAGGCGGACAGTTGCTCAGGAAAGGCAGATCCCGTCAGTAGACAGAACCATCGCCCCCACCCAGATACCAACCCCCACGATCCTGCTAATTTACTTTTTTTTCTGCATTAAAAAGTCAGGCCACACAGCAACCGAAGGGCATGCCATTATTCCCACTGTGTGCTGTCTTTATTGTTCTGAAAAAAGTATGCCACAACTATCAGAAGTCTGGGAAATGGTGCCTGTTTCATGGACGCTTTTGGTCTTTCCCAAACCTCAGGAGGGAAATACGACATCTAATGTTAGGAAGTACGGTTGCCAATTCTGGGTTGGGAAATTCCTGAAAATTTAGGGACGGAGTCTGGAGACAGTGAAGTTTGGGGAGGGGAGGAACCTTAGCACAGTATAATGCCATAGAGCCCACCTTCCAAAGAAGCCATTTGCTTCAGGGGAATTGATCTCTGTATTCTGGAGATCAGTCGTAATCCTGGGGGATTACAGGCCAATTTGGTGTAGTGGTTAAGTATGTGGACTCTAATCTGGGAGAACCGGGTTTGATTCCCCACTCCTCCACTTGCAACTGCTGGATGACCTTGGGCAAGCCATAGGTCTGACAAGAGCTGTCCTTGAAAGGGCAGTAATTGAAAGAGCTCTCTCAGCCCCACCTACCTCACAGGGTGTCTGTTGTGGGGAGGGGAAGGAGTTTGTAAACTGCTCTGAGACTCCAAGTGAAGGGCGGGGTATAAATCCAATCATCTCCTCCTCCTCCTCCACTACTACTACTACTACTACTACCCTGTTTCCCCGAAAATAAGACCTACCCCAAAAATAAGCCCTAGCAGGATTTCTATGCATTTGTGGTATAAGCCCTAGTGTGTCTTCTTGAGAAAAAATAAATATAAGACAGTGTCTTATTTTCGGGGAAACACGGTACTAGGAAGGTCTGTGGAAAAGTGGAAAATCACAAACACAAACTCACCCAACACAGATATATACTGCCAGCCAATCAAAACTACTTGTGTGTGACCCCAGAGAGGGACTTACATTTCTAGCCACATCAAAATAGACACCTGGCCCGGATAAGCATTGCTACTTGGATGCACATTCCAGCAAGCGGCCCCTGCAGACTGCACATACAGAAGCCTCCTTCCGCATCAGATCCCTCTCACTGGCTTGAGCTGCGATGCTTTCTCTGTACATGAGCGTGAGACTACATGGAGAAACAAGGCACACTCGGAGCACATGAGCCAGCTCAGATTTTATACCTCTTCCATGCGTTCCTGTAAGAGGATTTGCCTTTTTTAATGAGACAGTAAATTTTACTGCTCTCATTTTGTTGTCAGAAAAAGTAATCCTTTAATCTGTGCCACATGCATGGTATGGAAGTCCTTTCCAGGTATAAGCGGAGAGGCTGCCCTGGAAGGCTTTCTTGGCATTTGTGAGGCAAGAACGGCCGCTTCCATCCCAGAGAAAAATTCCCTATCCTAAAAACTGTGGACAAAATAGACAAGTACTTTCAGATTTCCTATGAAATAGACAAGTACTTTCAAATTTCCTGCTCTTGCTGACCTGGAGGGTGCCCCTGTGTACTGTAGCAGAGGCTACTGGGGATGCATTGCACATTTCACAGAATGTCACTGAGCACAGTGCCTGACCTCACCACCAATGGTGCAAAGACTCAGACAAAAAAGTGGGACGTGGTTCTTTGTAAAGCAGATGGGTATTGTTATTTTTAAATTCACATTACAGAGTTATTATAGGACTACAGCCCAAGACTTGGCTGGACGCTCAAGTCCTGGTCATCTGCACTCCTCTGTACCCACGCTCCACTCATCTCCCTTTCTTTTCTCTTCTGCCCAGTTTCCTCCGGCCTTCTGCCCCATTGGTCTTCCCACATTGCTTTTTCGGACCTTTCCTTCTCCCCCCCCCCCATCACTCCACCACCTCCATTCCTTGGCCCATCTAGGGTCAGACCAATTCACCTAATTCCTGCTTGAGTTCTGTCTGATTGGCTGGCTTCTCTATGACAGGAAAGTGGCTTGGAGCAAAAAATGGCACACAAAAAGAGAAGTAATTTTAATTCAACTTAAAGTTGAATTAAAGTTAATTCTCCCACTGCACCAATTGTCCCTTATTTTTGCTCTGCACTTGGTGTACCTTCCATTTCTTGCTACTACATAAGTAAACTGCTTGGCCATGCAGCGTCAATGGCTTTAGCTCTGCTTTCCACTGCTGCACCTATGAAAGCCCAAAAAAACTATCACGCAGACAGATGCAGGAGCTACTTTAAACCTCCTTTGTACAAATGCCCAATGACAAGAGCATCTTCAGGAAAGTAGAGAGCGAAGGCAGGGCCGTGCCTTTGCAGGGCTTCTGCAATCCAGCAGGAGCCACTGACCAGGTGGAGAGTCCCGCACCCCCACAGCAGCCAGGCTTCACCCAAACACCCCATGAAAGCAAATCTCACGCCTTGCTCAGTCCCAAGGGGCCTTGGAATTCTGTCGCCCCTTCTCAGCATTTCCGGGAAAATGAACTGCTCAGGCCTGGGTGCGCTACTATGAAGGACACAGTCCTCTCTCCCCAGTTCCAACTAGAATGTTTGACAGACCTGTCTTGTGAAACCTCATTCTCTTCTTTTTTGTTTTGTATTTTTTAATATATGTGCATGGTGTGTGTGTGTGTGTGTGTGTACCTTGAAGTCATGGTGACCTCTGGTGACTGACCCCTACTGGGGGCCTGGAGGATATTCAGAGAGGTGGCTGAGTGAAGCCAGCTCCCGCCTCCTGCCTCTGGTATTTCAAGCAGGTCTCCCATCTAAGTACTTGCCAGAGTCAACCCTGCTTAGCTTCTGAGATTTGATGAGATCGGACTTGACTCAGCTATCCAGGTTATGGCCTTCTTTCTCTTCTTAATGGAAAAGATGATGTGGTAGGAAGATTTGGAGACAACCTTTTATTCTCTGTGACTCCAAGACAGGTGAGAGCAAAAGAAGATTTTGTTTTTGCTTTAAAAGATCCAGTACCGATTGATACACAGATTGTCAGAGCAATAATGGTCAGTTTTATTGCTTTCAACAAAATGTTTTATGTAAACTTTTCTGACTAACTGTAGTAGTTGAGAGGTGAAAGAAGAATTTTTTTGGGGGGGGAATCAGAATCTGACTGACACATCTTTAAATAAACACAATTCAGAGTTTGATGCTGAGATCCGACCACAAAATTCAACATTTGAATTTTGAAATCCTCATATGATATCCAAATATTGCAGATGTTCTGATTGGTAAGGCATATAAGTGACATGAATATAACTAACTCAGCTTAGAGGGAACACTGCCTCCAAGTCTGTGCACACACAGATATCACAACTCCTTTTTTTGAGGATTTCTATGCCCCATTTTTTTTTTTTTTGCAATTTTGAATTTTTCTGCAGAATGATAACTGGACATTATGGCTACCCCACTGCATAAGTTTCACTCTCTGCACTGGGAGCCAGCCCACTTCTAGATGTTGTGATTTGTATCCATGCCTTTGAAGACAGAATGGAACCATAAATAGTTACTTTATGGAAGCCTCCTTTAAGATTTGCTCTTTTGGGAAAGCTGCCTATCAACACCAAGAGGTCAGGTGACTTAACAACTCCCCTGGAATGCAAGTAACACTCACTTAAGGAGCTGCTTTTGTGTTTTTTAAAAAAGAGAGAGAGAGAAATAAAATTAAAGTTAAGGTGAGCCATGCAGGGCAGACAAAGTCTAGAATCTTAGCCATGTCATGTGAATTTCTGGTCAACCAATACCTAATAGCATCTCTGCAGGGATTAGAAGCAATGCCTCCTAGTAAACTGAGCAGCCAGAGATGAAAACTCACTCATCCATTGAAGTTGAGCTGAATGTTTACTGAAGCATGATTAAAATCAATATACTGAATTTCAGGTAAACTTTGTGGCAAGAAGTGGTCCCTATCGACAGCTGCACCACCCCATTTGGCTTCCAGTGGCTCTGTCCTCTGTGCGCCTTCGAAAACACCTTCGCCAATCTCAGAGTGGTTATTTTTCCTTTTCTCTTTTGCAAGGGACCCATTAGCTCCAGTTACCGCCCGGAGCAGTGCTGAGCCACACATACCTGTGCATCACACAATTACTTTTGACCAGTGACTCTGAAATCTGTGTACTGGAGCACACTGGTGTGCCGCAAGAGAGCCCAAGCTATACCTTGAAAAATCAAAGCATTTGAGCATGCAAGCATTGGAGCAGGGAGGCCCATGCAGCATCAACAGCACCCCCTTCTGCCAATGCATAGGCAGTGACCAGAGGCAGAAGGACAGGCTGAGGAGGAGGCAGAGGGATTCTAGGTGGCAGCCCATCCTACTGCTGGCCGAAGCAGAGGAACCCCATTGCTCAGAGAAAGCACAGCCCCATCCTTGAACACCATGAGTGGATGGGAAAAGGGGAAGGCAGGATGCCAGAAAGCAACCATTAACTTGACTGTCCCACTGCCACAACAATGATCCTTGCTGGGCTGTGGCTACCTTTCCTCAACAGGGCTGCAACATTTCTGTGTGGGGCCAGATCCTCCTGAGACCATTTGGGAGAGGGAAATGGTCAGATAACTACCAGGGAGGATCAGTACCCCAGCTGAAGAAGTTGCCCATTTCCTGCTTAAGTACTTTGCCATGCTCACAGTTCTGGTAGGTAAAGCGGAATTCCTAGAAATGTTCCTATTCTAAAAACAAGCTCATGTCCTTTAAAAGGAAGCTGCTAGTCCCAGATTAAAAGCAGGATGCCACCCTGGCTACAGCTCCAGATCGACCTCTGCCCACTGTACCAGGGCCTGATGAAGAACACGTATTTGGAGGCAAAGAATGAATGTGTCCCAGTTTTAATATAGAAAACACTGTGTTGGTTCTAGCGGTTATGGCATACTTATGCATACTGCTGAGCTCAGGATGTTCATTATTGACTAACCTAGCTGTGGCCAGTCCCAACACTTCCTACCTGAGAACCTTTGAATGGACGTACTGGGGATTGAACCTGGGACCCCCTGCATGCAAAGCAGGAGGTTTTCCACTGAAGTATGCCTATTCCCCCCCCCCCCCAGTGCTATTCCTAGAAAATCTCCAAAGCCTCCAGTGGGCTGGAGAGTAGGGCTTTGGTGCTTTATATAGCCCCTTGCCCCTCTGCATGATTAACAGATGAAAAATCAATGACACAAAGGAGCACAAAGAGCAGAATAAATTATGCAAAACAAGAAAACTTTGGCAGATTTTCTTAAACTGTATAATTTAGGCAGGGTGCTGCAGGATTCAGCTTTCGTTGTTGCCAAATTTGCGTCTTCCAGGCACAGAATTCCAACTCTTTTCTCAAA
The DNA here is from genome assembly GCF_001447785.1 of Gekko japonicus. NCBI lineage: Eukaryota > Metazoa > Chordata > Lepidosauria > Squamata > Gekkonidae > Gekko > Gekko japonicus. The sequence goes on from NW_015176483.1 coordinate 248,721, forward strand.
AGCAAAATGAAAGCACAGCCATACAGACCTGCCCACACATCTGTTCTAGAATTCCTTCTCTGTGTTATATTCCCATTACTCCGTGAGCTTGTTGCCTCTTAAAATGGGAAACAGATGACAGTGTTTGCACAGTGCTGAAGATGGTGGAATGGAGGTGTTGCTTCTTACATGGGTCTCTAAGGGTTTGGTGGTAATTCAAAATAGTACAACATTTGCTTGAACAGCCACAGTGGCGAGAAGAAAATCATTGTACCTACACCATGGACAGTGATGCCGCTCTGATCTCACCATTGGCTCTCTTACCATCTATCCTAACCTTGGGCTGGCTGCATTCCTCCCCCCCCCACCGCCCTCAGTTATGAAAAGCAGGTTGCTTGATGCCAAGGTAGCATCTGTCTTATTAAACCAAATTCCCCACAGTTGGAATGCTACATTGCATTTGTGTTTATAATTTCTAAAATGTGGATGCCTTCCAGTCGTTGGTTGCACACAAGCATTTCTAGAGATGGACAAATGTTCTACTCAAGAGGCAACTGACAGGACTATGAAATGTGGCTTACTCCCTTTGGTCAAAAGTGATCTCTCTCTTCACAGTCAAACTCCCCCCCCCCCTTTGCCCAAGAACCCACAACTTCACACACATGCACGCACATACACATCCAAAGCTTTGCACATCTGCCAGGCCAAATAGACATCTGATGTTCTTCAGTTGTTTCCTTTTGGAAAGGGTAAATACAAAATGTTAATTATCTTGCCCCAAGTTTGTCTGGCTGCTTGCCTTGCTTCCTTCTAGCTTCTGAATCTGTTACCACCCCCTGGTGTAACTAATCCTGTTTTTTGGCATATGCAAGGTTTTGGAAGAAATGACTGGAATTGTGGTGATGTGCAGTGGGGAAGTGCTAAATCTTGTAGAATAAAAACAGTCCCAAGGAAAAACGTAATTCAGGCATGTGAGCCCCCTTGTCCCACAATATGAGAAGGAGATACCTGTCTTAGAAGCTCTAGCCACATGAAAGTTTTAATTGATTAGGACTTGAATAAGGGCCTTTTCCATGGTAGCAACTGAGACCTGCCTCTGTCAGACCCTACCTGTGGGTGATTTGTTATTTGTTCCCCAAGGCTCTGAGCACTCTACACACACATTTAAGATTTCCCATAACCCTCCCCTGCAAAACAAAACAAAAATGGAATTGTACCAAATATTGAATGAGCATCTCCCAAACAGCCATTGCCCTCTTTGCAGTGACTCTGAGAACAGCATATTGTAGCAGTGCCCGTTCTTGGAAGATCTCAGCAACCCTTGGTCCTGTCTAGGGATGGGCATGAACCACAATTTTGAGGTTCAGTTCGGTTCTTTGTTGAACCATGAACCAAACCACAAACCCACACAAAAGGTGAGGTTGGTTTCATTTTCTGCTGTTTCAAAAAGTTTATTCACAAACTCCTGTTTTGTTGGTATCACCATAGTTTTCCAATATTTGGCATATAAAATTCTTGCAGCTGTCGTCATATAAACAGTCAAATACCTATTCTCTTTTTCATAATCATTTGGAAATATATTCAACAGCAAGACCTCTGGAGTAAATGGAATCTTTGCTGACTTAAGAAATGAGATTAAGCAAAGAGTGGACATTTCAAAAAACATGGAAAAAGTTTTATGATTGGTATAATGTAAGTACAATAGAAGATTAGGCAATTATGGCACAATGGACTTGAGAACACAGAAGACAGAAGAATGGAAAGTGATAGAGCATTTCTATTAATTAAGTAATTGGATATAAGCATATAATGTAACTGTACTCTTGGTATACATGTTATGTGTAGTAGAGTGTCTGTTTGTAGTGTGTAGATTTGTTTGTTGTAGATTATAAAAGAAAAATTAATAAAAGTGTACCTATGGGTACTTAAAAAAAAAAAAGTGAGGTTGGTTTGTGGACCAACCCGGTTTGTATCGGTTTGCAAGCCATTTAAAGTTTAAACCCCTGCTTTCTGCTCCCTGCAAAAAGCCACAGGGAGCAGAAAGCAGGGGGCCATTTATATCAAACAGCTGTTTTTCATGAAGAACAGAAAGCACAAACCGCTATGAACTGCATCAAAATTCGTGAAAATTCATGGCAGTTTTTCAGTTCGTGAACATTGCTTCACAAACCAGCCAAAATTCATGATCAACTTTAGTTTGTCAGCCAGTTTGTGCCCAACTCTAGTCCTCTCATTGATAACTATGGCCTTCTCCCTTCCCCATTACTGTCTCCAGGGCAACTGACAGTGATATCAAAGTTCTTCTAACATTTTTTTGTTCAGGCCAGCTTATAGGTGAGTTTTAATATGATTGTTTAGATATTTAGATACTGTGTGTTTAGGAAGACAATGTTTATATATCATGCCCCAGAAACTTGATAGAGGTCTTGTACAGATCAAACAAAGACAGAGATGGGGATAGACCAGTTGGCAAATAAAGAGCCAATGTAGCATAGCGGTTCAAGTGTCGGGCATGGACTGGGTAGAAGAAGAAGAAAAGAAGAAGAAGAAGAGATTGGATTTATACCCCGCCCTTCACTACCCAAGGGAGTCTCAGAGTGGCTTACTAACTCCTTTCCCTTCCCTTCCCCTCCGCACAACACACACCCTGTGAGGTAGGTGGGACTGAGAGAGCTCTTTTTCAAGGACAGCTCTCTTCAGAACTATGGGTAGACCCCCACTCAGCCATGATGAAGCTCAGTGGAAGATCTTGAGCCAGCTACTCTCTCTCAGCCTAGTCTGTTTTGAAGGCTTATTGTGAGGATAAAACAGGGGAGGGGTACAACCACATACATTGTCCTGTGATCCTAAGAAAAGGGATGAGAAAGATGTGACTACTGAATTTATCCCACCGTGGTCTCCAGTTCCTGAACAGCCAACGGTGAATTCAGATGAAGCACTGGTGTTGTCCTCTGCAGCGCAAGTTAACCTTAGCTGCTTTGAGGTCGTTATTTGGTGGGGCATAAATAAAATATGTAACATTAATAATGATAATGGGAATAAAAAGGAACCAGCTTTTCCAAGGCACCTTCTTCACAATGCTTCTTAACCTTCCAGTTTAATGGCCAAAATAACAGAACAAGAAGTTATGTGTGAAACAATCATTGCTTTTATGGAGTTCAATCTGCAAGGAAGTTCAGCTGTTCAGCTCCCATTCATTGCAACAGCGCGTATGCTGGGACATTTCTTGATGGATCATGCCCATTCCCACAGACCAGGAATGAAAACATCCAAAACCCAACCTAATGGGGAAGAGAGTCTGTTCACAAAACAGACCCACCCCACATTAAGACACAATACCTTGCCTCCCCCCCCCCTTCATAAGCTCATGCATTTCTTTCAAACATGAAATAACTTTTTGAAAGAAGGATGGCTGTGGGGGAAAAATCAATAGTTTTCCTCTAGCTGGGTGCACTTCAGAGAAAAGACAGAGAGTGCCTCTGCCCTCTGCTTGCATCTAAAAATTCTAGGTTTCATTCCCTGTGGTGGATATCATAACTATACAGCTACTTCATACGGTATATATTGACTTTGTAAACTGTGGTGGTTCTCTGGTGCCTGGATCAGTATTCTGGACCTAGCCTCTGCGTATGGCAGCAGAATGAGTCTGACACATTATTAGAGGCTTTCTTACTCATGCTCTTTGTACGATTTCCTGCACGTCCCTAGATAGAAAATCAATGGCTACGTATGAAGTATTGGTGCTTATCTATTGCAGAGGCAGAGACCTTCTTCCTGTATTCACGAAAAGGTGCTTGGATTTCTCGTGTTTACCTGAGATGCTGTATTAAGGGAGGCAATGAGGAGACATTTTAAGGAGAGCGAAGCCTGCCAGCCTTGAAGCAACATGGGGGCACAGCGGCAGGCAAGGAGTGAGGGGGCTCAGACAAGCCAATGACACCAGGCTGTCTCTGCGGAGAGACAGATCTACATTGGAGCAGAGAAAAAACTGGTCAGTCTGGCCGAGCGGGGTCTTTCAAGCACTGACTCCTGCCACTGAGGATGATACACGAAGAACAAGCGCTGCATGAATCTTACAGCTGCTGTCACAGTTTATGCACAAGGGGAAGGGACACGCATGAACCCGTCTCACCACAGCGACTATGGCACATTGACACAACCGAACCGAGCCTTTCTTTGGGTACAGCTTGTCACGAACACATGAAGCCGCCTAATACTGATTCAGACAATTGGTCTGTTGAGGTTAGTGTAAGATCAAGATGGGTAGCCATGTTACTCTTTTCCATGGCTACAGAAAGACTAAGAGTCCAGTAGCACCTTAAAGACTACCAAAATTTGTGGTAGGGTATGTGAGTCACCGCTCGCTTCTTCAGTGACTCACGAAAGCTCCTACCCTGCCACAAATTTTGTTAGTCTTTAAGGTGCTCCTGGACTCTTCCTCTTTTCTAAGGTTAGTACGGGTTGCTGCGACTGGCAATGGGACTCAAGTGGGGTTGCCAGGTCCTACCTGGCTGCTGGCAGGGGGGGGGATCCAGCCTCTGCTCCGGGATTGTCCTGCGTGTGCACAAAGCACACATGCCATGATGACATCACCCAGAAGTGACATCATCACCTCAGGGACATCAGGGGGTGATGCTCTAGTTTTGGGGCAAAACATTATGGGGTTTTTAGATTCAAAACCATAGAGTTTGCCCCAAAACTAGAGTGTCAACCCCCCCCCCCAACATCCCGGATGCGACAATGTCACTTTTGGGTGACGTCATCGCATCTGGGAAATTGCCCAATGACATCCCTGTTTGGAGGTGGGGCTTCCCCCGTCGGCCAGCTGGCCAGCAGTGGATCCTTGCCAACAGGAAAATGGCAACCCTACCCAAGAGCCACTGACCATCAGAGTGGGCAGACAGATCAACGATCCGTCTCCATCTAAGGCAGCTTCATATGTAACCTGTCTCTGCTCCAGCTGGAACACTTCACACCAGTATGCTCGGTTAGCAAGGAGCCATTCCTGAACATAAGCCCTCTTTGTTATTCCCACCAAGTGTTCCCCGTCTCAAATGAAGCCCAGTGTATAACGGTTGCAACACATTCATAATCCAAACGCTGACTTAATGAAAGGTGACACACAGATTAAGTCCTTTTATGGCTGGGAAAAAGGCACAGTCCTAAAAGGTATTCTAGGTATAACCACTTCAGTCTTGCAGCTGCTAAATGTGCTCACCATGCGAGGTACACGTCACACAGCATGCAGGGGGGCAGTCATATCCTATCACTGTCGTGAAAACACCACATAGGAAGACTCAGCCTGGCAGCACAACAGAAAGAGGCCTACCTGCAGCCTTGTGCCGGCTGCTTCATGCTCGCTTAGAGTGCTCACCCGAGTCCCTGCACTCTGCGTTCGCTCCAGGCCCCCCAGCATCAAAGTGCATCAAGTCTTTCGCAAAGGCACCCGGCATTGGGATGACATGTGAAACTAGCCAGCTCCACAACACTTTACACTTCACATGTTCCTGCGATACTGAGCCTTCCACGGAGGGGCGGGGGTGGGGGCGATAATAATGAATCAAACCCTGACAATCCAGCCTGATCCTTAAAGCCCCTCACTGAGGAAATTAAGCAGGCTATGGATGCCACTTCTATGTGTATCCGGGTGCCGCAAGACGGGGTGAGCTCTTGTCTCTAGTTCCAGCTCCTGCCAACCTAGCAGTTCGAAAGCAAGAAATTGCAAGTAGATAAATAGGTACCACTTCGGTGGGAAGGTAACAGCGTTCTGTGCGCCTTGGTGTTTAGTCATGCCGGCCACATGACCACGGAAACGTCTTCGGACAGCGCTGGCTCTTCGGCTTTGAAACGGAGATGAGCACCGCAACCCTAGAGTCGGATTCGACTGGCTCTCGAGCAAGGGAACCTTTACCTTTACCTATGGATGCCACAGACGTTTAATGGTCAGCTTCGTCGGCATGTCAGTGCTGCTGCAGCATGGAACCCCTGCTGAATCGAGGCCTCTGACATCACCTAATTGTCTGGGAGTGTTTTGGGGAGCAATTATACAAGACCAGCATCAAGTCCTAGAGTTGGAAGGAGCCACCAATACCTTGGAGAATACACAGAATCCAAAGCTCCAGCATTCATGATAGAGAGCTGCCCGGTTTCTGCTTGAAAACCTACTGCAAGAGAGACCCTACTTACTTCCAGCCAGTTAGTTTCATTGTTGGACCACTCTTAACCTTAGGAAACTTCTCTTTAATATTCAGCCCCAAATCGACCCTCCTGTAGCTTAAGTCCATTAGATCTAGGTCTTGCCCTCCTGAGCAACAGTCTGCTATGCTTGCTGGGTTTCTGCTTGTTTTGGGCTCCAATTGCATAATTTCTTCTGGCTGGGGAGTAGCAGGGGTTGGTCCCCTGAGAAGAACTAGATCATAGAGCAACAGTCAATTAAAGGATTTCAGTAAGTGGGACCAGAAAAGACCTTTGACCAAGACTTTGAAGAATGTCTACCCAGCTGATTAGTTACGACCAGGCTCAGCAGATCAGTCAGACAGCAAAAGGCTGGTTCATGTGTTGATACACATCTGGAGAGCCCATAATTCAGCAGCAGAGCACACATTCTGGATGCTGAAGGTGGTTCAGGTCCTAAAATCAGAGAGTAGGCACTTAGAGAGACCTCCATCTGACATCTTGGAAGGCTACTGGCAGGTAGGTGATACAAAGCTGGATTAAACAAGGGTCAGGCCCAGCTGAGGGCATCTCCACATATTCCTGTACTTGAATTCCTACAGGTGTTTACAACTCAGTGGCAGAACACACACTGAAGCACACAGGCTCAACCCTTGGCATCTCTAAGACCATTGCCACAGTTGTGAAATTCCCCACACTGACGTTTTTAAAACTGTGCATTATATGGATTTTCCATAATACATTTTTCCTCAACAGGCACAAACTCAAAGTTTTCTCCTTCTTACCTCACATTTTCAGAACTTGCTAAAAGTGGGGATTCCGAAAACACGGTAAGAAGGAGAAAATTTCAGGTTTGTGACCGTTGAGGAAAAAATCTACTACGGAAAATTTCACATAACGTGCAGTTTTTAAAATGTCAACGCGGGAAACTTCACTACTGTGGAAATGGTCTAAGCTACAGGATCTCAGCTGAGCAGTGTCAGGAGAGTCGTTTCCCATCAGAGTGGATAGGGCTAGAGTAGGCAAGCCCACAGTCCAACTGAGCTAGGCTAGGGCTAAATTTGGAGGCTGTAGATGCAGATTAATCAGGAGATGGGAAGGGATCACTGGCACCAGGATGTGCAACCACTCCAGGTTCTGCAATGGCAGTGGCTTCCAGCAGTCTCCAGGGTGCAATTACAGGCACTGATATTGATCTTCCAAGCCACAAAGAGCCTGTGCTTGTTGCCAGCTCCATCCACAGGCAAGTCCATACGATGAAAGCACACGCTCTCGGTGACTGTCCTAAAGTTACGAAACTGAAGTGTGGTCTGGCTAGGGCTGCCAGCTGGCATGGTTCCTTAGAAGCTTCATTACCAAGCAAATCATTCCCCAAAACTGCCTTTGCATGCCAGGGAAAGAAGTAGCCCAAAGAATCTCCAGATTTTCTGTTCATCATCTGGCTGTTAAAAGAAGAACACCAGACAACCCAAGGGCGAGTCCACTTCTGACCGGCCTTCCCAAGTCTAGTGATTCACACATTACTGAGTATCCAGTTTGGGCTTGGGCTTCCACTCTGGTTAACAGTCAGAAACAATGTGCAGGTTCTTCTCAGTTCTCATGTGCACAGAGCCAGGTTCAGATCAGGACCATGGTGCATGTGGAGAGGGGCTGTCAAGCCTCTGATACCCCCCACATCAAGTGACATTCCCATTTCAGGAACAAGAGATTCTGGGCATGGCTGCTTTGTTTCCCCCACCCCCTTCCACATGGTAGTGTTCCAGACTTCACTCACCTGATCCTCCTAGATCCGCCCACCAAACAGGGCTGGTAGAAGGATTTTTGGTGCTCTAGGCTAGGGTGGGGAAGCCAAGGCCCACCTTCCTTGCCCTTCACACTGCAAGGAGACCAACATAGAATCATAGAGTTGGAAGGGGCCGTACAGACCATCTAGTCCAACCCCCTGCCCAATGCAGGACCAGCCTAAAGCATCTCTGACAAATATTTGTCCAACCTCTTCTTGAAAGCTGCCACTGAAGGGGAGTTAACCACTTCCTTAGGCAGCTGATTCCACCTTTGAACCACTCTGACCATGAAAAAGTTTTTCCTAATATCCAGCTGATACCTTTCTGCATGTGATTTAAACCCGTTGCTTCGGGTCCTATCCTCTGTTGCCAACTGGAACAGCTCCTTGCCCTCCTCCAAATGACAGCCTTTCAAATATTTAAAGAGAGCAATCATGTCCCCCCTCAATCTCCTCTTCTCCAAACTAAACATTCCCAAGGCCCTTAGTCTTTCCTCGTAGGCCTCAGTCTACAGACCCCTGATCATCCTCGTCGCTCTCTTCTGCACCCTCTTGATTTTGCCCACATCCTTTTTGGACTGAGGCCTCCGGAATTGCACACAGTACTCCAGGTGTGGCCTGACCAAGGCAGTATACAGAGGGGCTATGCCCTCCTGCGATTTCGATGCTATGGCCCTTTTAATACAACCCAAGACTGAATTTGCCTTTTTTACCACCACATCACACTGACTGCTCATATTTAGTTTACAGTCCACCCTTATCCCAAGATCTTGTTTGCATACACTACTCCCCAGAAACGTATTCCCCCATCCAGTATTTGTGCTTGACATTTTTGTGGCCCAGATGTAATACTGTGCATTTATCTTTGTTGAATTGCATCCTGCTCCCAACTGCCCACTTCTCCAGAGTATCCAGGTCTTGTTGAATTTTAACTCTATCTTCTTGGGTGTTTGCTACTCCTCCCAATTTGGTATCATCAGCAAATTTAATGAGTAGCCCTTCTACCCCTTCATCCAGATCATTGATAAAAATATTGAAAAGTACCGGACCCAAAACCGAGCCCTGCAGCACCCCACTGGACACCTCCCTCCAATCTGATGAAACGCCATTGACCACCCTCTTTCGGTGCAGTCCTCTAACAAGTTCCCTATCCCCCAAACTGTCCTATAGTCCAGCCCACAGTCTTCCAGTTTGCCCATCAGAATGTCATGGGGAACCTTATCAAAAGCTTTACTGAAATCCAGGTAAATCACATCAACAGAGTTCCCACAATCCAGTAAGCTTTGATCTCACAATCAAAGAAGGAAACCGGGTTGGTCTGACAAGATTTGTTGGGGACAAAACCATGCTGACTTCCCCGGATCACTAAGTGGGCCACAATTACAGCACTGGAAAAGGGCCCCACCCATGACTGTGCCCCCCAAAAGAGGAAGGGAGGGAAGGAATAAGCTCCCCACTGACTGGGGGCTGAAGGGGCCTCCCGGGGCTACTCCTGAGCACAACAGACTTGGGTGAGCACAGGTGGAGGTGATAGGGCTACTTGGTGCCCCTTCACCTTGGAAGCCCAAGGCAACCAGCTAGGCCTGTCGAGTGGATTGGCTGGCCCTGCCATGCAGGATTCGCCCCCGGGGTCTTTTTCAAGATCTCTGTTGCTTTTCTCACTATTAAATTACCTTAAACATTCTTCTTTTGCTGCTACTATCATGACTAAGGATAGTGAGGTGCCTGAAGCAGGGAGATACAGTTCAGTTCTCAGTTCAGGTCCAATTTTGGAGAAAAGTTTAATCACAAGGAGGAAAGAATTCGCTTCCACACTACAATTGTTATCGTTTCTTTAGCCTACCCTCAGGGAAAAATCTCCTCTCTCTTTCAAAAGAGCTCTTGTGAGTAGCTTGCTGTGCTTTTATATCAAACAAGAGTCCTAACAGAGACCAAGATTGTGAAGACAAAGTGATGTCGTTCAAGGATTGGAGGGATATTGATTGGCAGCACCATGACTGGTGAAACAGGGTGTCAAATGCAGGTTATGTAAGGAAATTCACAGCTGGACCCCGCATTTGAATTGCTTTCCATGGATTCGGAGCAGGGGAGAACACAAGATGTTTACAAGAGTATTTTGGTGTAAATGAGATGATTGAGGGACAATTGCAAAATAGTCTTGTCAAGGAGGAGTAAAAACTAGAAGAGTTAAAGAACACTTGTCAATAAAGGCAACTCTGCTTGAGGTAGAAAAACAAAGTAGCCCTCTCTCTTGGTAAAAATATAGCAATAAATGACAGTATGCTGTATTTATTATTCACCTGAGGAAAGTCACCTCAAAGTCACCCTGTTCATCAAACCTGTTTTCTCTCCTTCACTACCAGACACTGGAAAGAAGAGGGGACCAGTGAGGTCTCATTGAGAGGAGGCTCTGGCTCACCTCTCCCCTTGCCAGCCCCAGCTATGCTCCGTCTTCCCCACCACCTACATCTTTCTTCCATACCTCCTGGTGTCCCACCACTTTCTCTGGCTCGTCTTCTTCTCTTGGTGTTAGGGCAACTCAAAATGCTGCCCAAAATGCTGCCCAAAATGCTTTTCTTTCTTTCTTTCTTTCTTTCTTTCTTTCTTTCTTTCTTTCTTTCTTTCTTTCTTTCTTTCTTTCTTTCTTTCTTTCTTTCTTTCTTTCTTTCTTTCTCTCTCTCTCTCTCTCTCTCTCTCTCTCTCTCTCTCTCTCTCTCTCTCTTTCTTTCTTTCTCTGCATACACTCAGACGTTCTTTGTTCCCTGGGTATCTTGAAGTGTGTCATGGCAAGCCACGAATGCCCAACAGGGCTTCCCAAACAACAGAGGCAACTGGACAATGAACAATAGAGCACAAGAGGGTGGTGCAAAAGGTTGCAGAGGCTCCCCCTTCCCAATCTTCTGCCTGATGCCACTGCTTCTTCTCATTCTAGAAGTGGCCCTGGAAACTGCTGTAGCTTTTGGAGCTTCACTGTAGACCAACAAAGCTACCTACAAACTTTATCAGGGGAAAAACACACATGAGAAAGTCTCAAAACAAAATTCTAACCAGCGCTTTGCCTTCAACACAATCCCAGCTAGGCACTCCGTTTTCCATCACAGTGGAGAGGACATGTGAGAGGGCAAGCAGGGTCCAGTGTGTGGCCAACTCTTGGATACATTCAATGTTAAACTGCAAAAAACGGGGGGAGGGTAAAATTCAAGAGTGCCCCAGTGGAGTGTCTTAAATCCATTCATTCCATCTGACCTGCAAGAACACACATCTGCCGAGTGTTATGCTCCTCCTGCCTTCTGACAGTGGCACACACTTGAAATCCTCATCATTTTGATTAAAAGCCTTGGCTTCATTAGGATGTCATGTACAGTATATCAAAGGAGATCAGTAACCAGTCAGAAAGTCAGATGACAAAGAAAACAATCAGAACATGCCCAGTTAAGCAGAGTTTCACAAAGAGACAGCCTAATGTAATGAGATATAATTTGGAAAAGTATCTGCAAGAGCAGGGCTTGGTGCTTGAACCATACAGAGGACATCTTAAGTCTTAAAATCAGTTACTGCCTGGTGAACAAATTGCCTGTTCGCAAGAGACCAATTTGTCTCAGGAGATGTCCTCATCAAAGTACACATTGGTGATCACAGCTAATCGGCCAATATGACGTTCTCAGATTGAAAAGCTTTGGAATGGAAGGATTCAAGTTTGTTTTGGAACATTTGGCAACAATTTATTCACAACGCAATGAGATTCCTCCAGCTGTTTCCTAAATAGGTCTCGATTAGGAAATTGTGTTTTTATTTCCTTTAATCAATGGATCATAAGAGCATTCATTCCCAACATGCATGATTATCCAGAATGTTAATTCTTCACTTATTAAAAAAGACAAGCCATTTTAACCCTTGTTAAACTCTTAACTGTGTCTTTTCTTTAACCCACTCGATATCTGTGCTTTATCTCTATCACTTCTTTTGGATGTGGGAAGAAGTAGAAATGCTAATTGCAGCAAAAGGGAAAATGGTCTTATAATAAAAATCTATCTTAAAATATCTTAAAATTAAGCTTGTTCAAACTAGGTCACCAACCTTTTTCATTGTCTGTGCTCTTCTGCTGTTAATGTCTGTGTGCAAATTGCCATCAGGTTGCAGCTGATTTATGACTACCCCATAGGGATTTTGAGGCAAGTGATGAAGCAGAGGCGGTTTGCCATCGCCTTCCTCTGGAAAGCCTTCCGTAGTGGTCTCCCATCCAAGTACCCACCCTGCTTAACTTCCAAGATCTGACAAGACTGAGCTATACTACATCATTCCACATCCCCATGCTGTTATTAAGCAGGCAATAATGCTTTTCTCTGTGCCATCAATAGCATCACCAGCCAATTTTTGCAGATCAAATTGCTGTTAAAGAAGAAAAACAGACTGGCCACTTGGCAAGTCTAGTTGAAACAGCAATACTGTTCAATATCCAAGGACAATCAAGGTTTCTGTCCAGGCAGATATAAGCATCTGGTTTCCCCAGTGGCCAGGCAGTGATAACAACCTCCAGTGGAGATCCTTTAGACTTTGGAGAAGAAGAAAGTATGCTGAATATTTACTTCTTTGCACACTTACACTATAATCCTAAACAGAGCTACCCTCTTCCAAGGGCTAGGCTTAGAGATGCCATGTGGGGCCTAGAGATCTCCCAGAATTACAGCCAATGTCCAGACAACCGAGATCAGTTTCCTTGGAGAAAATGGCTGCTTTGGAGGATGGATTCTATGGGATTGTACCCTGCTAAGGTCCCTCCCCTTCCCAGATCCCAGCCTCTCCAGGCTCCACCCCTAAATCTACAGGAATTTCCCAACCCAGAGTTGGCAACCCTGGCCAAACAAGAAATTGTGGAACTAGGTGTCTGATCCATGGATGCTGCTACCATTTTGGAGCTGAACTTGGCAATTTGAAAGTGCTGTGAGGGATCAGTCCTGACTGAGCCCACAGTTTAGTAGGACCAAACAATCTTACCCCCCTCACATGCATTTTCAAATGCCAAAACAGCTGGGTGAATCCATCACTCTTCTGAGGATGGTAGAGTTGTTCTGGACCTCTGTGCTAAATGTTTCAGGAAGTGCAAAGAGAAGCTTCTTAACACAAGTTTTCCTACTGTAGCACAGAGGCACTGTCTTACTATAGGGTAGCCCTAACTATGGGGCACCCCACTTCTAGGAACTAGGAACCCACAAAGTCAGGCCAAGGAAAGCATTCTCAGCCTGAACCACAGAGCAAGCCAAAGCTCTGGAAAAAGGGTCTCCATTTTCAGAGTGTACAAGGCAGCCCTCAGAGCAAATCTCCAGTCTTCCCCCCACCCAGCAAGGTATGCAGATGAAACAATGGCAAGTTCCATCAGGTATTGTATCTGCATTTCTAAAGCTTTTCAATGGCCACCTGGCAAATAGTCCTTCTGTCTCCAGAATGTCACGTTACCATTATGTGTGAAATCTATGTCTATGTGGGAATCCTTTGTCTCCACAACTGTCCTTCCTGCTTCTTTCCTCAGGATACCAAGATAAACCAATCATACATTCAAATGTTTAGCAATCCTTCCTGACGGTATCAGGGACCCATCTCCCACCTTTTGTATAAACCTGGGAACCTATTCAATCTGCCTTGGCAGGACCATCAGTGGTCATCAAACCCGTTCAGCTAGCTCCAGTACAGTCATCCAGCATCTGACTAATCCCATCAATGCTATTGTAAATCCAGGCTCTGCCCCTCTAAAACCTCATTGGTCACACCTATCTTGCCCCTCCTGACGCCGCACTGCCTGGGACCCCTGATTGGTCCAGGTGATCTTTTGTCTTCACCTGAGACAAGTCCCTCAAGACCTCCCATTGGTCTGCATTGTATTCCAATGTCTATATCCATCCATGCACGTGGCCAGCAAGGTGTGCACTCTGACGGTACCTATACTTGAGTACACCCCCAAAGTCTCTTTTTTGGGCTGCCTCCTTAACGTATAAAGCTGGCCGTTGCCGCTATTCTCTTCAAGGACCTCTGCATGACTGGACAGGTAGTATCAACCCATAACTGACCCTTCTATTCACTATCATCACCTCTATTTTCTTAGTTCTGAATTGATTGCTCTTGCTTGAATGCTTATTGTGCTTGTAATCAGGGAAACTCTTCAATAAAAACTATTTAATTTACTCTTCAAATCTGGAGTCTTCCTACTGTACCAGACCTTGGTATAAACTGGTGTGTGATCCCTGGCACCCCTCTGGCCTCCCCTGCCGCATAAGTTAATTTCCCCAACATCGAGGCAGACCATTGGGCGGTAACACTACTTATTGGGAAATTATGCTCAATTGAAACATTTCCCATGATCTGGGGCATCTAATCAGCAAGTTAGGCACATTGTGTGTACTAATTAGGAAAAATGTTGTCTCATGAATATTTTGTGTCTTCTCACAGCATTGATGGCCATATGGTGTAGTGGTTAGAGCACTGGACTAGGATCTGGGAGACCCAGGTTTGAATCCCCACTCATGCCATGGAAGCTTGCTGGATGACCTTGGGCCAGTCACAACCTCTCAGCCTAACCCACCTCCCAGGGTTGTTGTGAGGATAAAATGGAGGAGAAAAGAATAGTGCAAGCTGCTTTGGGAACCCATTGGAGAGAAACATGGGGTACAAATGAAGCAAATAAATAATACACTCCCACAAAAAAAATTGAGAATATTGAAAGCATCTTTTGACATGACCTTTGGCCTTTTGGAGATAGACCACTTCATTGAGAAGGCAGGGGGAACAAAGCCCAACCCCCCCTCCCATGATGCAAGGCCTCTTAAATCCTGCAATTCAATAATCATCATTCTGGTTATGATCTCCAGCTTAATTTTTCAGGCACATCACTCCTGCTTCCGGATGCAGGTCAGATGAACATTACAGATATCACCAATGAGCAAAGCAGATTTATTATTAACTACAGACAAGTTGTAAGTCACCCTACCTCACAGGGGTATTGTGAACTAATGAACAAATGAAGTGGGAGGTGAAGTGACCAAGCCAAGTTCTGTAACCCTCATGGGGAAATGGGACTTGCTGTGCAAGTGTTAGTGAGTCTGTACAGCCACAAATGACAATTTCTGCTGATGTCGCCCGACAGCATCCCAAAAGATGCATCCACTTATTATATTTTCTCTGGGACATGAGTGAATAGAGGGCCAGTTACTGATCGACTGCACTGGCTTAAGTTGTATTAAGTCATTCAATTTGGCTGGATTGATAGGACTAAAATTTAGAAGGGAGAAATAGTTTTTTGCTCATATTGTTAAATTGAAAAGGGAAAGTTTCCTCAAAATAATCTGAAACATCCATTATCTCAGGGCCTGGCTGTTTATTTGATATGCATCTGAAACTCAGTTTTATACAGAGAGTTTTATTCCATTGACAGTGGTAATGCTTTGGTCCAAGCATTTATTGATATACTGCAACTGCCTGCCAGTAAATATCTTGACAAACATTTGGTCTGTTTGGTTTTCTAGATCCTTCTCTGAGAGTGTAAAGTTTGTTTGTTTTTCAGGAGAGCCAAGGGAAAGCTATTTTGTTTCATTTTTCAGTGAAACGTCTCACGATTGCTAAACACATTATAGACAGACAGTTTAGCAAACTATCAGGCCAGTAAATATGATTATGAGAGACCAAAGGAAACTGGAAGAAATGTGCTAAAGAAATTATAAAGTGTACTCTATATGAAAAAAAACTGAAAGTGACAATAACAATAAAGCAAATCTTCATAGATGAAATCCTATCTTCATACTCCTTTACTTGTTAACGAAACTTTCCAGAATTGGGTTCCGTTTCGTTGTAGACACTTCTTCTGAACAGTGTGTGTTCTTTTCTTAACAATATTTTCTCATCTGTCTCTTAAGACGACATTTTCTTCATAAGGAATTTCAAACTACCATAAAAGTATTTGCTCAATACATCTCTCCCGGGCAGATGACAAATTGCTTGTATAGCCTTGCATAGCCATGATGACAAAATGACTACACAATGGCAATTAGATTTGTTCAACTTCAGGAGCCAATATAAGTGTTTCCAGGTTTTCCAGGATACTGAA
>NW_015176483.1:264798-270796 GCF_001447785.1 Gekko japonicus
CAGTCTGACCATGAAGCAGTTTCATCATTGGCTCAAATGTAACAAGAAGTGATGAGTTGTCATCTGAATGAATGAAGCTGCAGAACCTTTGACCTGCAACCCTCCACCCCCGCCCCATCCTATCCTCAGATATAGCTTGGAAATTAAATGTTTTCATATTAATATTAAAAATCATGGTTTGCCATTACATCTGACCAGTACATTATGGTTTCTTCTCTACCTTACAAATCAGGATTATAAACTGTCATTTAAAATCCTGCTTTGGCGGGAAGAGGAGGAACCACAGTTTATGGTTCACTCAAAATGACTAACTGTGGAAAGTGTTTACCTAATTAACTTACAAGAGGAAAGAGATGAAGCAAGCCCAAGGATTTCCCATGTTCATTCACCACAGTGAGGTTGTCACCTGTTCAAGACCAGGCAGAATTTCAGGTCTTTCCCTGCTCTGGACAGTTGAGCTCCTTTTAACCAGAAAGTCCTGAATATTGAATAGATTCGGTCTTACTCTGAATCAGAACCTGGGACCGTCTGCCTACAAAGCAGCTATGGCTCTTCCTCTTCAAAGATGACTGACAGACTGGCACTACAGATGAAGCTGCCCTTACAGTGAGTCAGACTACTGATTTATCATTATTGTCTTCTACTCTGAGTGGCAGTGGGCCTCCAGGGTTTCACATCAGGAACTGCATGATTCCTTAAACTGGCAAGGCTGGGGATTGAAGCTGGGGCTTTCTCCATGCAAACCAAATGCTCTAATACTGAGCCATAGCGCCTCCCCCCCACACACCCCAATGAATCCTGCTGGGCAACCTATGCTCTGCTATTGAGACATAGTTCCTGCAAGGACGCTGGGTTCTTTAAAAAGGGGGATCCAACCCTGTGTGAATTCACCTTAGATCTGCAATATCTCCTTCCAAGCCATCTCTTGTAAACTCAGCCTCTCTCCCCTGGAAGGACTGGGCCAGCTCCTCCGTTCACATATTGTTGGAAGCCGGGGAGCTCTCTCTGCAGAGCTTCACCCTTCTGTCACTGCCAGTCACTTCAGTGAAGCTTGTGCAGGACTGAGCAGCAGAAATGCTGGGTGGCTTTGAGCCCCAAACCTGCAGCAAAGCCACAATGCTGATACAATCTGAAAGGAAGCCGTTGCCCTGAGTGTTCCAGATTCCTTTTTTCCCAGAGGTCATTTCCGTCTACATTTTGTCAGCTTTGGATTTCCACATTTCCTTCACCTGAAGCCCAATTTCTTCTACTTGATTGGAAAATTATGGCACGTTTAGCAAGGCAGAGTGTCATTCCCACAAACCCCATTTTTCGGATGACGCCTATAATGCGAATAATGTGGAGTGTGGCAATAATCCCCAAGTGTTCTTATAAATGCATGTTGAATTAAGCCTTCCAACATCTCAGAGAAATGCAAATCCCCCTGTAGGCCACAGTCACCTATATTGTCTCTTGATATCTATTTTTGTCTGATTCTATGAAGAGCAAGATTGCTGCAACAGTACGGTCTTGTCAGCTTAAACTTGTAACCACCCACAATATGATGCTGCCTAACGTTACAGTTCCAATAGGCAACCAATGGGGGGGGGGACCGAGATCAGGAGAATGATGGTCTGCCAACAGCATGACATCACTTCCAGTGAATATACTGTCACGATTGCGCTGGCAGGCTAGGCAGGGTACGCAAAGTCCAAAACACAGTACGGGGTCAGGGCACCAGATGAGACAGAGCAGAGTCCAGAATGCCAAGTCAAAACACAATCTAGGGTTACTGGAGATTGCAAGCAGAGTTCAGGGTACACAGTCCGAAGTTGGGGAGCCAGGGAAACAACGTCATGCAAGCCAAAGTCAGGAGCTGGAAAGTCTAAGAGAAAACCAGGAGACAGGAACACAGGATCCAGGGTGCAGCGTTTTGCCTATGTGATTAGTTGCCAGCACAAGTTGGGAATCTGAGAGAGCCGCCTAAAAAACCCATTCCGCTTGTTAGCCAATTACCGGCCGCTAACAGGGTCCTGGCTCTGGTCAGTACTCTGGGCTTAGAGGACGCCGACCTCACATGCACGCCTACTTACGCCGGGTTGCCATGTCCTGCCGCCTCTGATCACGCAAACGAGCCACCGGTGGGGGGGAATCAGGAGGCGTGGTGCTTGTTCTTGGCTCTGCCGACACGGCTCCAGGTGTAAACTCTCCTGGGAGCTGGTGCTCATCCTCTGCAAGACTTAGGTCTGGTGCTTCAAGGGATGCAGGGAGCTCATCCTCGGACGCTGAGGGCGCAGAATCCCAGGGATCAGGGTCTACGGGGTCGGGCTGCACTGCAAGCATGACATATACCTGGAAGTGATGTCACATCGTGTGACACTAAGATTTGGGCAAAAAACATAGAAATTCTAGAACATAGCATGTGCATCACGCTGGCTACATCGATTCCAGGTATTTGGCAGAAGTGACATTGCGCCACTGTAGTGACACCGCTTTCCAGCCATTCCCCCTGCCCTCTACTATGCTGCCCTGCTGAAAAGAAGCAGGGAATGAGGCAGGTAACATCTATAAGGCAGCCTGTAAGGATCCCGTGTCTGGATAAACATAACCTGGCAGGAAGGTTGGGGGCAGGGACATGGGGGGGCAGTGTCACAATAGGGTTGCTAGCCTCCAGATCACCCCAAATTACAGCTGATCTCTAGGCTACGAAGAAAACCACTGATGGACCCATCCTCCATTGAATCTGCCTAGTCCCCTTTGACCTGCATGGCCCTGGCTAGCCCAGTCTCATTAGATCTCAGAAGCTAGGCAGGGCTGGCCCTGGTTAGTACTTGAATGGGAGACCACCAAGGAAGTCCAGGGTTGCAACACAGAGGCAGGCCATGGCAAATCACCCCTCAACGTCTCTTGCCTTGCAAACCCTACGGGGTCACCAGAAGTCAGCTGTGACTTGATGGCCCTTTCCACCACCAGGAAAACACAGGAAGACAGGTGCAAAGGTTTCAGGTAGAATATTTTCTATTGCTTTGAGATAGCTGGATTTGAATTAGAGCTCAAATCCAGGCATCTGCTCAATCATCTGCATTGGATCTAAAAATGAGTAGAATTTCTGCCCAGGAGAACTTACCCGATAGATGCCATTGGACATTCCAATTGAACAGGCAGTGGCTCTCCAAAGGCTTAAGGCAAGAAAGGTCTTTTCTAACACTAGCCTGCAATACTTTTAATGGGCGATACCAAGGATTGAACCCGGGTTACTTTGTGCAGGCAAAACTGGTACTCTGATACTCAGCCAAGGGGGTAACAACAATAGAATGAAACAATACATTTCTACTCTGAAAAGAATACACATGAAAATAGATCAGCAGATAAAAGATACATAAGTAGCAGCATCAAAGAGAACAGTAGCATCAGGCTGAAGTACAACACCGCCAAAACATAAATCAGAATAACATCCTAGTTTCATAAAACCGACAAACAGTTAAACCATTTTGTATAACATCAGATAAACGATACCAGAGGTAAAATCTGGGAGTGCAAAAAACAAACCAACCAGCACTGAATAATAAAACAATTTAGGCTGTGTCTGGGGGATGCAAAAATTCTCTCCTGCTATAATATCACCAACTGAGGTGGGAATGGGTCAGAAGAACAAGGTCGATAACCCGGCTGTTGTTGCTCTGCTCACGGCTGTTGCTGCTATCAATCCCCGCTCATCCCCCTTTTCTTCTCTGAGCATGCACAAAAACACAGCATCACTCAGTTGCTATGGTAGTGTTGCCAAACCCATACCAGGTGTGGGGAAACGACCCACTCCCAGTTCTCACTTCCTGACCCTGCCACTGGAGCCGGCGGGAGAAAATTCTTCTTAAAAAATGGCTGTTGGGCAAGAGCATGATATTTCTGCAACAACAACAAAAAAGCCACAGAAGGAATGTCAATCCTTTCCAGGAATCTTTGGGGACTGGTTTTCTGGCAATTCCTAGAGAGGTGTGACATCACTTCTGGATCCCCCCCCCAAGAAATGGCATCATGCTGTTGCTGACAGCACCCCCTATTGCCCCCCCCATCTCCTGCCTGGCAACCCTTCCCCATGGCCTTAACCTCTCCCCCTTTCCCCTCACTTTCCTTTTCTCAGCCCAGCCACACATGCCTCCGTTTACCAGAAGGTTCATTTGTTACCTGTTTCCCAGCAGCACTTTGAATCAGCTACAATTTCCAGGCCTTATTTATTTTATCTGAAATATTTTAATACTGTTTTTATCATGAAAAATAAGTCTCAGAGCAGTTGACAAGTCTCAAAAACACAAATGGCAATCTAAAGTCTTGGTACAACAGTAAGACAAAAACAGCCCACAGACATACCTTTCAGGCTGATTTCAAATCAGGAAAATTCTACAATTCACACAGATTAACATCGCTCACCTATACTATTTCATCTTACAAAACTTCCTAAAGCTGTGAAGGAGATGCTTTTAAGGCTGACCCAGCAGCACACAGTGCCAGGTAGCAGCAGCTCCTTTTGAGGCCTGAGCAGGCCATGGGGTGGGGCTGAGCAAGTCTTCAAAGGCAGCCCCATATGGAGTGCAATAACAGTACTCTAAGCCAGTATAATAGTTGTGGTTTCTATTGTTACTGCAGCCTGGCAAGCCTCAGGGGACTACAAAGGTGATGGCACTGAGTTTGGAAATGATCAACTAATTCTTTGGCTACGGGCCACTAGCTGAATTTTATTACTGGTTTCAATTATACTATTATGTTATTATTTTGAATTATTGTAGCTTCTTCAAAGATGATTGGCTGAAAATTGGAATGGCAAACGGAAAATGATATATAAACGAATATAACATAGATTAGTGCTAATCTGTTTCATAAACCATTCTAGGAGACAACATTGGTGAAGGCCTTTGGCCTCTATGACCAGGGCAACTGTTCGACTTCTGTGCCACACAGGATGCGGTACTAGAAAGACCACTGGTTGGACCCTGCAGGGCACTTCTTAGAATCATAGAATGTTAGAGTTGGAAGGGACCTTGTAGGTCATCTAGTCCAACCCCCTGCACTCTGCAGGAGCATAGCTGAAAGATAGCCCTACATATCTACAACATACCCGAAAGATGGTCGTCCATCCTTCGCTTGAAAACGTCCAGCAAAGGAGCACCCACCACCTTCTGAGGCAGACTGTTCCACTGCTCAACCACTCTTACAGTAGGAAGTTTCTCCTGTTATTTAGCCAGTAACGACTCCCTTGTAATTTCCACCCATTAGATCTAGTCTTGCAATCCGGTGCAAGAGAGAATAGATCTGCTCCATCTTCTACATGACAGCCCTTCAAATACTTGAAGACTGCAATCATGTCCCCTCTAAACCTTCTCTTTCCCAGGCTAAACATACCCAACTCTTTCAGCCTTTCCTCATAAGATTTGGATTCCAACCCTCTCACCATCCTGGTTGCCCTCGTCTGGACACGCTCAAGCTTGTCAACATCCCTCCTAAAATATGGTGCCCAAAACTGGACACAGTACTCTAGGTGAGACCTGACCATAGCAGAATAGAGCGGAACTACCACCTCCCTTGATCTGGACACAATGCTTCTGTTAATGCATCCTAAGATTGCATTAGCTTTCTTCACAACCACATCGCACTGCAGGCTCATGTTTAGCTTGTGATCAACCAGAACACCTAGATCCCTTTCACATGTGCTGCTGTCAAGCCAAGTCCCTTCCATTCTATATCTATGCCTTTGATTTTTTGTACCTAAATGTAGGACTTCGCATTTATCTCTATTGAAATTCATTTTATTTGTCTCAGACCACTGTTCCAGCCTATCTACATCATTTTCAATCCTGACTCTGTCTTCAGAATTAGCAATCCCACCTAACCTCGTGTCATCTGCAAATTTGATAAGCATCCCCTCTATCTCTTCCTACAGGTCATTTATAAAAACATTGAACAACACCGAGCCCTGTGGCACTCCACTCAAGACTTCCCTCCACGTAGACGCAGAGCCATTTACGAG
>NW_015176483.1:271359-271521 GCF_001447785.1 Gekko japonicus
GAATTTTCCCAGGTATTGATGTCAAGCTGACAGGCCTGTAATTTCCCGGGTCTGTCTTTTTCCCCTTCTTGAAGATTGGGACAACATTCGCTCTTTTCCAGTCTTCCGGCACAACACCAGTACTCCAGGATATCTCAAAGATTAGAGCCAGAGGCTCTGAAA
>NW_015176483.1:271668-283549 GCF_001447785.1 Gekko japonicus
AGTTTGCATACAACTCGCCTTACGGTTAAAGACTGACACAAAGTGAGAGTTGAGTAATTCCACTTTGTCTTCATCCCTTGTTAAGGCTTGACCATCTTCCCCTAGCAATGAACTTACTCCATCTCTGTTCTTCTTTTTGCTCTGAACATAGGCATAGAAATTTTTCTTGTTGTTTTTAGCATCCCTCGCAAGCCTCAGCTCCATCTGCACTTTAGCCTTTCTCACACCATCCCTACAGATTCGAGCCTTCTTCTTGTACTCACCCCTCAGTAATCTGAAACCCTCCTTCCATTTCATGTCCATTTCCCTTTTTAGTCTCAGCTCTTCAGAGAGTTCCTTGTTCAGCCACCTCGGCTTCATTACCCGTCTCCCACCTTTCTTTCTTACTGGAACAGTTTGCGATTGTGCGTTAAGCACTTAATTTTTCAGCATCACCCATCCTTCCTGTGCAGATTTCCCCCTCAGCATTTCCAGCCATGGGATCCTACCTAATATTTCTCTGAGTTTTTTTAAATCAGCTCTCCTGAAGTCCAGGATACAAGTCCTACTATGTCCTGGTTTCACATCCTTCTCTATGTCCAATTCCAAGCTGACATGGTCACTATTCCCCAAGGATCCCACAACATTCACTTCATCAACCAGTTCTTCCCTGTTAGTCAGGATTAAATCTAGGATAGCAGATCCTCTGGTTCCCACCTCCACTTTCTGAGAGATGAAGTTGTCCGCAAGACTATTCAAGAGTCTGCGGGATGCCCCATGTCTAGCAGAGTTAGATTTCCAGCAAATATCTGGATAGCTGAAATCTCCCATAACCACTACATCCTGTCTCTGTGAAAGTTTAGCAAGCTGTTCTACAAATGCATCATCCAGTTCCTCTGGTTGGTTTGGAGGTCTGTAGTATACCCCCATGACAATTTCCCCTTCCCCCCCCCCACTCTATCCTTACCCACCCACTTTCAACAGGGCAGCCTTCCAATCTCAAAACCCTGAATTTCAGTGCAAGCGTATTCATTCTTGACATATAGTGCCACCCTGCCTCCTTTTTTGTTTATTCTGTTCCGTTTAAACAAGGTATATCCTTCAATCATATATTAGACTCATTCCACCAAGTCTCAGTGATACCTATCAGATCATACTTACTTTCCACTGTTTGAAGTTCAAGTTCCTCCTGTTTATTTCCCATACTCTGTGCATTAATATAAAGACATCGCAGACTACAGACATCCTTTCTTACCATAGGTCCCTTCGATTTTACATGAAAATTACTGAACTCACCTCTCTCCCATTCATTTATTCTCCGGTAACTCCCCTTCTTGAACTTAGTGTTGGGGATGCCGCATAACATCAGGCTTTTTCTTCCTACCCCGGATGTCTTCAGTTTAAAGCCCTCCTGATCAGGTTCACAAGTCTTCCAGCTCTCTCAATCTCTCCTCCTCAATAAAAGTGGTTAACTGCCTAAAGAAATTTGTGTAAATTATCCATCTGCATGATAGAATACTGGAAAAGAATCTCCCAGGGTGACACATTATCAGAGTCAGTAAATGATGTCCTTTCACATTGACTCTCTTGGCCTCTCATCTTGGCTAGAATGATCAATGGCCAAGGATGTCCCTAGAAATGTGATATCAAGAGTTCTTAATTACATTTTCAACTTCAGGCAAGTTTTTAAAAACCTGCACAGACGGAATGCCAAAGAGAATTTCAGAAGCCGGTTTCTTTTTCTCCCCCCCCCTTTTTGAGCAATGGTTTTCAGACTGTTTCCCAGGGAACCCTGGAATTCCTTGGAAATTTAGTGGGGTTCTTTAGTAGAAGATTGACAATGCAATTCTATGCTGTGTTACTCCACTTTAAACTAGCTGATTTCAGTTTTTGAGGGTCAGTGTGGCGTCGTGGTTAGAGTGCTGGAATAGGATCTGGGAGACCCAGGTTCAAATCCCCAGCCTGCCATGGGTGGCCTTCGGCCAGTCACACCCTCTCAGCCAAACTCACCCCACAGAGTGATTGTGAGGACAAAACAGAGGAGAAGAGAAAGAGGTAAACAACTTTCAGTCCCACTGAGGAGAAAAGCAGGATCTAAATATCTCTCCTTATATATAATTGAGTAGTGGGGTGGCACTTTCTGAACATTCCAGATGCCTCTAAATCAGTTGGCTCCATGAGTTGTCGCTCAGAAGCTGTCCCTATCCACTTGGCTGCATTGCCTGAGTTCCTCCCACAGAGGCGGCACCCGCCAAAACTTTCCTCATAATACAGTTGCTTCGCTCCAGTGAATGCAGCTACTGTCTTCGCTCTACTCGCCAGACGACAATTTATTCCCTCAGGGGACAAAACCCGCCATATTTATTTATTTATTTATTTATTTTTCGCATTTATACCCCGCCCTCCCCAATGGGCTCAGGACGGCTCTTTCGCCTCCAAGCCAAGTTTGCTGAGGTAACACTTTCCAGAATGGAAAAAACCCCTCCAAGTAAACAGCTATCAGTGTGATGGAGGCGAGGGGGGGCAGCCCAAGTTATCACAAAAAAGCCAGTGGATACGCACACAAGCAGAGATAGAGGATGGGACCAGACACGCAGAAAACAGAAAGTCAAAAACCCAAGGCATGTTGCAAAGCAGAAATACAGACACAGTCACAGACACAGACAGATCTACGTAGGCACGCACAAACAGGAGGATACAACATAGAACTACAGTAATGTTTTTTCTGACCTTCATATACCTGATTCTGAACTTGGCCTCAGAACCACCTGGAGTAACCACATGGGATCACACCATTAATGTGCCGTAAGGGCTCACAGGCTAGGACTGACTTCATTAGATGAGTAACACAAGCAAATTTCCAAAAACTCAATGTGAGAATGTGCTTTTGGGTTAGGACCCAAAATGTGCTTTAGGGCTCACAATCTTTCCAAAGTCCTTCGGCCAAGCATGTCCCCACACCTCCACTGCACAAGCTTGCTAATTTGGAGTGTTTATTGCCATAATAACAGTTTTCTTTTCCTCTTTTTTATTTAAACTGAACATAAAGCACTTCTTTTCCTTTGTCAAATGTTGGAGGGGTATGCGCTGGAGTGCCTGTGTCAGCAATGGAATTCAGATTAATCAGCGCACAGTATTTCATCTGCATTCCAAGTCATTCATCATTTGATAAGTGCCATTCAAAGGATTAATAATTTGATGCTGGCGATTAATAAACTGAATGCAGGGAGGGAAAGGGAAAGCTTTAAAAATTACTGGGCGGGGAAGTTTCAGCCAGAAGTTGAAAGTGAGGTATGCCAGGCTCCCCCAAGTGCAACCAGGTCCAGAGAGCACAAGGGGGGGCTTGCCTGCATGAGACACATAGAAGGAAGCTTTGTGAACTGTCATTGTTTTTGTGCCATGGTCTAGAGGAGCAGCTGGAAGGAAGGGAGCTTTATACATTTTGTGTCTGTCATCCCTGGAGTAGTTGGGCTTTCAGGTTTTTGGTGATGGAAGGATGGCATGCACATCCAAGGAGATGTGAGTTGTAGGAAGGAGAGGGATAAGGGAGCAGGAGAAAGGTGGAGAAGGGAAAGGGTCAGTGTTTCCAGGTGTCCCACTATGGCAGCCAGCCTTCTACTGGCAACCCATACTTCCTGCTGCCGTTCAGAGTGGTGGTGGGAGAAAAACAGAAAATTGCCATTGGGCTGACAAGGAGACATCACTCCCAGGGGAAACCAAGAGGTGATATGATGCCTCTTTAGGAATTGCCAGAAAAATCTATGGTTTTACCATAGAGTTTCTATTGATTCCCAGAGAAGCCTAATGTCAATTTCAGGTTCTCCCAGAAAGTGACATCATGCTGTCAGCCTAATAGTATCCCTCCCATATTCCCCACCACCACCCTGGATTCCCACCAGTTGCAAGGCCATACCAGCCAACCCTAGAAAGGGTGCTTTTGGGAGGAGGTGGAGCACTGAAAGGGAAGATAACATTGATGTTTTTCTGCCAAGATTTACCATTTCTTGTTTGTCCGTATGTGTAATGGCTGGTGTGAGGTCTATAACCTTAAGGACTACCTTTTTCTGTACACATAAGAGCCCCCTTGCTGGATCAGACTAGTGGTCCATCTAATCCAGCATTCTTTTTCACCCGGTGGCCAAACAGTTGCCCTGAACAGTTGCCCTGAACAGATAAAAAAACAGGGCAGAGAGGCCATGCCCTTCCCCTAATGTTGTCTCCTAGCAGTGGTATTCAGAGATCAACTGCTTCTGAATGTGAGGTTCTGTTTAGTCGCCATGACTAATAGCAATCATTCTCCATGAACAAACCTGTCCTCTACATTAAGACCAAAAGCAGAGGCTCTTTTGAGGATGACACAATATGCTGAAGTGAAATAAGTGGTCATGAGGGACATGGTATTTTACACTGGGACCCTCCTCCTCTCTGTGAAATTTATTCTGCACCACCGTACACCTGGCACCTTTGTGGTTGCTTTGGTAGAAAAATTCCTAGCTCCTTTTGTTTTGTGTTGTACAACATGGATCTTCTGTCATGTTTGATGGTGGTGATGCTAATTTATGCTTGCTTCAACTCTGCTGCTAGCATTTTTCTGCAAACCTGTGGTCCCTCCCCCCCTTGCCCCGGGTCGTCAGAGGAATATGCCCTGTCTGAACTTGGCCCCATTCTAGTGATCTGCATGGGGGCCAGACTCAGCATTAGATATAGACTAACTGATGATATTTTAACTGGTTTGAATGACTCTTTGTAGCTAGTTTAAGGCTATTTATTGTGACTATTGTTTCTGAGGGGGTTTTTTTTGGAACTTTATACACCACATCTCAGAAATCGTTTAATTTTGAGATAACCTCACTTGAGCAGGCCCAATGGGACTTTTGACCTTTTTTTTTTTTTGACGAATACACTCTCTCCTTGTTATATCACAGTTATTTAAATAAATAAATAAATAGCTGTGGGGAAAGCAGCACATAAAGAACAGAAAAGCCTAAGAACTCTCCAGTATGATCCTAATGGAGACTTCAGGTAAGCATATTTCAAACAGATAAAAATTATTCACTCTACAGAGAAGTCGTGTGGCTGAAGTGTGGGAGTCAGGGGAGAACCAGGTTCCAATCTCCTCTTAGCACAAAATTCATGAGATGACCCAGTTACCGTCTTTCAGAGGGTTGTTAGGAGATGAAGGGCCAAAACACGTTAATAAAAGAGTTCCATTTCATAAAATTAGTCTGTCTGCAGATGATGTGATGTTGTCACATAACAGACACTTCAGACTCAATGTAAATGGTTTCGTACTGGATTGAAAACTATTATTCCATTTCCGGATATAAACTAAATGAATCCAAAACAGACCTATTAGGCCTTGGATCATTTCAGGAAAACAGTGTAAGATGAGTGGGATCTAAGCACCCGCTCTCTGCATGCTGTGGTCCCATCCTGACTCAGGCCCATGCATTTGGGATGCCAACCCCGGGTTGGGAAATTCCTGGAGATTTGGGGGTGGAGCCTGGGGAGGGTGGAGGCCTCAGCAGAATGTAAGAGTCCACCCTCCAAAGCAGCCACTGTCTCCACGGGAACTGAGCTGTGTCATCTGGAGATCACTTGTAGTCCGGGGAGATCTCCAGGCCCTACTGGGAGGCTGGCAATCCTACCTCTGCATGCTTGGGAGCCAAGGAACTCGGCCTTCTCAATGTTTGACTCGGCCTTCTCAAGTTGAGGAAGAGAGGACTGCGTACGCCACCCCGAGCTCTCTAGAGGTGGAGAGGGGTTGAAAAATGCAATACATGCTAAACTAGCATGGAGTGGGGAAAAGGATTTTAGCCTAGATTTCTCTCTCGCATGACCATTTTCTATGCAGAAACTTTTTAAAAAATGAAGGAGCATTTGTTCAACCGAGCCTCCACCTGCATTCTGAAGTGCACTTTCAGAAACAGGCATATCTTCTCCTCTGCTGTTTGCATGCAACTAGTCCAGAGTCCACAGTGTCTTGGATAGACACAACATCACTGAATGCACTCAACCCACAGGGCCACTGGTATTGGGGGACAAATTCCCGGGGTGCTTGGAGGCCCACAGAGCTGGGAACTTGATGTAATGTGCTGTCATGTGAGCAGAGTTGGCAGAGACTTTTTTCTGGAGGCCTAGGGTGGCTTCTCAGCTTGCCTGGCAGCACGGCTCTACTTTTTAAAGTTAGAAGCAATCTACCTTCATGCACAGCATGGCAAAGCAAGTACTGGCACATCAAAAGCTTGAAAAAATTTCATCAATGGCACCTTCAAGCTATTATGCATATCAAGTGGAGAGAGATAACCATCAAGAATAATGAGGTTCTCCACAGAGGTTGCACAAACAGCGGGCTGAAGCAATCTCATAAAAATTCTCAGCTGCTGGACTGGATTTGTCCCCTCCTTAGAGGACACCACGATCCCACAGAATTGGACCAAAGCAAATCTGCAGCACTTCAAATACCCCAAGAAATGGCAGCATGTGTGTGTGTGGGGGGGGGAAGAATCCAAAGAGGGGTCATGGCCGAAGGTGCCTGCTCTGGCCCACAGGCCCTCTTCCGCCCTGCCCTCCTGGGGGCTCCCAACTCCCTGGAGGGGCTTTCCCTTTCTCTCTTGAGTAGCCACCATCACCACCTGATCAGTTTAGGGATTCTCCACTTGGAGGATCAGGACCCCTAGGTCCCTTCTGAGCTCTGAGGCCTTGCCTCTATGTCAGCGCCTAGCTGCCATGGGAACAGTTTACTGCCTTGGGAGCCCTTGGAGGAATAGCCACTTGCCACTTGCCTAGAGCCCCTTCTTAAAATACTGTGTCCGAAACAGTGGGGGTCTATGTGGTACAAAGAATTAGTCTGTATGCAGCATTCAAAAGGTTAAAGTATTTATTAAAAGAAAATGTTTACAAGCATGCTTTTAGCACAGCACCAGATTTGATCAAGAAAAACAAAGGAAATTGTTGAAAAAGCAAATCCTCTGTCCCTCCTCTACGCATGCCCTATCAGCTATTAAAATAGGACAAGCCCCTTTAGCTTAGGTAGTTACAAATCCCTTCAAAGTTTGCATTACCTTGAAGCCTGCTCCAGCTCTTGAGGTGAGCACATGGTCAATGGCTGCCTTGTGTGTCCCCTCAGGAATGCAGCACCCAGGGCTTTTTTTTTTCTGGGGGAACATGCTGGAATGGAGTTCTGGAATCTTTTCAACAAAATTCTTTTAAAAATGTTTAAAAGTTCATGAGTTTTCATTTTCCTCTTGAAAGTTCCAACATTTCTTTTTCCGTGAGTAGGGGGGAAGCCCTGGCAGCACCCAAAGGAAAGAGGCCACCTTCCCCTTGCAAGGAGGTTTTCAACAAATCCCTGTCTCCTTCCACTGACCAGGTCAGGTGGGGTCAGAGCTTTTCCTGTTGGTTCTACAAATTCCCTTCTTGATGGTCTCTCTGGTATTCTCAGTCATCCTAACCTATGTTCCCTGCTAGCAGAAGTGGAAGGGGGGGGGGAGATGAACTGGCCTATCCCATTGTCTCTCTTGCTAGATCCATTAGCATTCTTAAGAGATGCGTCTGGAAGACCTGGGGACAATTTCATCCCCCCTCCTGCTTGTTCTTAGCTTGGGGGTGGGGGTGGTTAAAATGGATAGTGGAAGCCATGCTTGTTGCCAGCCTCCCAGAAGACAATGTCGTTAGCGCAATTTGCACTTACCAAAAATGAATTCGCAAGACAGTCTCCTTCAGTCAAACAGCTTTATTTGAATACAGCTTGCAAGCGGCAGGTGTCCCTCACCGCCCAATAGGCACTGAGAGAACACGCCTGAATGAGGTCTGGGAGCTGATATTTATCCTGTCGCGGCGTGGTAAAAAAAATAAGAAACACCCTCTCCACCTCCCAGAACTGAGAGTCAGGAGTTACAACTTCCAATCACGATCGCCTAATCACTTCTGTTTTTTATTAGACAAGCCCACTACTTTCCCAAAAAGGGCATAATTCCTTTATGCCAAACATGGTATTAACCTTCTTTATTCTTTCCTAACCTTTTCTTCATAACCCACAACAGCCCACCGCAAATATCTTGAGACACAGATATTCTCGTAAAGGGATGGTCTTCTTGTAAAGAATGGACTGATCTTCTCGTAAATTGGGACTTTCAGACCGCAAGATGTCCCATTTCATCAGGCCTGTCTTGGGCCATCATCTCTGCAACAGACTTGTTTATCAGAGTCAAATGTCAAGTTCCTCATTTCTTTTTGGCTGGTTAGCATATACACTAAGAATATAAAAATATGCAAGTTCCTTTGCAAAGCTTCTGCCTATCTTTATGTTTCAACTGCCCAACTGTTAATCATTCCACTGGATAGCCAGGTATCTTAGGTGCTTTTCCTGTCACCCAATTTGCTGATTGTAGCCAGGTTCTTTGAGACTGCTACATTGACAGAGGTCCATCAGTAGCTATTAGCTACAATATATATATATATATGGGCTCTGGGGCAAGTGATGCTCCGTCTTCTTGGTGCTTGGGGGGGTTCAACAGTGGGAGGGCTTCTAATTGTCCTGGCCCCACTGGTGGACCTCCAGATGGCACCTGGTATTTCTGGCCACTGTGTGATACAGAATGTTGGGCTGGATGGGCCTTTGGCCTGATCCAACATTGGCATCTCTTATGTTCTTATGTTCTTATGACAGTTGTCTAGCAATACACTCTTAATTTCAATACACAGCAAGCAGGCAACCTTAGTATAATTTTTAGAGTTAAAAAGATAATCTATGTGAAATAGTTCTGCCGCATTGTCACTTCTGCTTTCTGCTGAAGGCAATCTTTTGCAAGGGTCTTCCGCATCTACTAAGTGGAGATGTTTGTGCAAGCTAGTTCTTGCTAGTGTCTGACTTCCCCATTTCCAACTCCCCTTTAGCTCCATTAATTGATTTCCAGCAATGCAATTTTTTTTAAAGCAAGGTTCTTTTAAAATCAGAAGCCCCTTATATTATTGCATTTCTTACAAATATACACTTCTCCACAGGGGTCTTGGGTGAAAAGGGTGCTGCTGGGTCTCCCTGTGTGCAATGCACTATTTTAACCTCCTCAGTATCTCCAGAGGAAGAACTAAAAGTTCAAGGTGAGGGGACAGAATTTAAGGACCAGGCTGTTTGCTGCTTGGATTGAGAGTTTTTGCTCTTTTGCCCCACCCCTTGCTCATCAAATTTCACTTGCCTTTCACAGCTAGACTCAGCTCCCTAACCTCCTACGCAACCCCCTATCCCATCCCATGGAAGACCCAAATGGTGCACAATAGAAATGTACAGGTGTGTGTCTTTTAATTTACTGTGCACATTCAGAAAAGACTTTTTTATCCCACCTATTTCTCTGGTAAACTCCCCCTTTTCACTGGCTTCTCCTATGCCACTTTTAAACGATATACACAATTGGCACAGAAATATAAGCATCAATTTTAACAGCAAGATTTCTATCATCCTGAAATTTGTTAACATCTGTAGTGCAGAAAGATAGCTGGATGACTCTTTGGCTACTGGTCTGAGAAATGTTGGCTTCGATGTTTTGATGCCCAGGGCAAGAATCAGAACTCTTCCTCCCCCAGGTTGTCAAAAATAAACTAGTAAACTGAGCTATTCAAAGTCTTAAAAGATGATGCTGTTAAAGTGCTGCACTCAATTTGCCAGCAAATTTGGAAAA
Organism: Gekko japonicus; assembly: GCF_001447785.1. NCBI lineage: Eukaryota > Metazoa > Chordata > Lepidosauria > Squamata > Gekkonidae > Gekko > Gekko japonicus. The sequence goes on from NW_015176483.1 coordinate 281,325, forward strand.
TGCAACAGTGGCCACAGGATTGGAAAAGGTCAGTATACATTCCAATCCCAAAGAAGGGCAATGCCAAGGAATGTTCAAACTATCGCACAATTGCACTCATATCACACGCTAGCAAGGTCATGCTCAAGATCCTACAAGCTAGGCTTCAACAGTACGTGGATAGAGAACTGCCAGAAGTACAAGCTGGGTTTCGAAGAGGTAGAGGAACTAGAGATCAAATTGCCAACATTCACTGGATTATGGAGAAAGCAAGAGAGTACAAGAAAAAACATCTACTTCTATCATTGACTATGCTAAAGCCTTTGACTGTGTGGATCACAACAAACTATGGCAGGTCCTTAAAGAGATGGGAGTACCAGACCACCTCACATGTCTCTTGAGAAACCTGTATAAGGGCCAAGAAGCGACAGTTAGAACCGGATACGGAACAACTGATTGGTTCAGCATAGGAAAAGGAGTACGACAAGGATGTATACTGTCACCTTGCTTATTTAATATATATGCAGAGTACATCATGCGAAATGCTGGCCTGGATGAATCACAAGCGGGAATTAAGATTGCTGGGGAAAAGATCAACAACCTCAGATATGCAGACGATACCACTCTAATGGCAGAAAGTGAAGAGGACCTAAAGAGCCTCTTGCTCAGGGTAAAAGAGGAGAGCGCAAAAGTGGGCTTGAAGCTCAACATCAAAAAAACTAAGATCATGGCATCCGGCCCCATCACTCCTTGGCAAATAGAAGGGGAAGTCGTGGAAGTAGTGACAGACTTCACGTTCCTGGGATCCCAGATCACCGCAGACTGTGACTGCAGCCATGAAATTAAAAGACGCCTGCTCCTTGGGAGGAAAGCGATGGCGAACCTAAACAGCATGATAAAAAGTAGAGACATCACCCTGCCAACAAAAATACGCATGGTCCAAGCAATGGTATTCCCAGTAGTCATGTATGGCTGCGAGAGTTGGACTATAAGGAAGGCCGAGCGCCGAAGAATAGATTCTTTTGAACTATGGTGCTGGAGAAGACTCTTGAGAGTCCCTTGGACTGCAAGAAGAACAAATCAGTCAATCCTCAAAGAAATCAACCCTGACTGTTCCCTGGAAGGCCAGATAATGAAACTGAAGCTCAAATACTTTGGCCACCAAATGAGAAGGGAGCACTCACTGGAGAAGACCCTGATGCTGGGAAAGATTGAAGGTCAAAGAAGACGGGGACGGCAAAGGATGAGATGGTTAGACAGTGTCATTGATGCAACGAACATGAAATTGAGCAAACTTCAGAGGACGGCGGAAGACCGGAAGGCCTAGCGTGATCTGGTCCATGGGGTCACGAAGAGTCGGACTCGACTGTGCGACTGAACAACAAAAACTGCATAGATGATAATCTGCTGCCCCAAAATGTTAAGTCGCTCACTTAACAAAGTAGTCAAAGAGTGATTCAGCAAAGATTCAGCTTTATTCAGCAACTCAAACACAACTCCAACACGGATCAACATCTGATAGCCAGAACAGCTTTTACATTGCAGCTGTCCTGCTTTTAAACTTTCCCGGCTAATGTAGCCATGCCTACTGTACAAATACCAACCAATAAGGTTGCATACATAAGGACCAATCACGGACGTTCCCGCTCAGGGAACTTGTTGATAGTGATTGGTTAGGTGCTTCCTGGGCTAGCAATGTGATTGGATGTATTTGGATTCTAGCGCAGGATGAAGCTTAACATAGCATTTCAATTAGATGTTTTCATAACACATTATGCATTCAATGGCAGCTTATTGAACAATTCCTCCCCCCTAAGCAAAAACATTCATTGACACTCAATCACTTAGGTAGGTTGGTGCTCGGCGCACCCGCTGAGACCTGCGTAGCGGTACAGACTCAGGACACAATTCAGCTTGGGGGGCCCTGCTTGACTCTGGGATCTCATAGTCAGGTACACTTCCGTCCTCTGTTGCGGGTCCAAAGGTAGGGGTCTGCCCTACTTTTGGGACAGTACTGAGCTCAGCAGTACTCACCTCCGGAGGAGGTCTGAAATGGTCCTCTGGTTCGGGGGGCTCAGCCGGCTGGGAGTCTAGGCGTTCCTTTGCCCACCACTGCCTAAGCTGGTCTACGTGGCATCGCCACTTGTGTCCATCTGCAAGCTCGACCACATACATTCGTGAACCAACAATCTCAGTTACAGTGGCTGGTAGCCACGAGTGACCCCCTGCATAGTTCCTGCTTAAAA
>NW_015176483.1:283807-286289 GCF_001447785.1 Gekko japonicus
CCCCCAATCGCCTCCTTGGTTGTCCTGACCATTCTCTCCGCCTGGCCGTTAGAGGCCGGGTGGAAGGGAGCCGACATCAGGTGCCTAATCCCGTTGTCGGATAGGAACTGGCCGAACTCCCTAGAGATAAACTGTGCACCGTTGTCACTCACCAACAGGTCCGGTAGTCCGTGGGTGGAGAACAAACGGCGCAGCATGTTGATGACGGCGATCGAAGTGGTTGAGTGCATGTGAGCAACCTCAAGCCACTTCTAGTATGCATCTATGACTATAAGGAACATTTGTCCCTGAACAGGCCCCGCAAAATCCAGGTGAAGCCTGGACCATGGCTTCCCTGTGGATTCCCAGTACTGTGGCGTAGCGGTAGGAGGCTCAGGCCTGGCCTGTTGACAGGGCATACACACTTTTACCCATTCTTCTATGTCGGCGTCTAAGCCGGGCCACCAAACATACCCCTGGGCCAGCGCCTTCATGTGGACCATGCTGGGATGGCCCTCATGCAAAGATTCTAAAACCTTTTCTCGGCGTTTGACAGGCACCACCACCCGGTTTCCCCACAACACACACCCCCTTCGACACCAAAAGCTCATTTTGGCGCGCCTGGAAAGGTTTGAACTCCAGCTCCACATTTCCTGCCGGCCACCCCCTGCACACCCAGTTTAAAACTCGGGTGAGTACACTGTATTTTGCTGTCGCAGCAGCAATGTCCATAGAGGAGACTTGGACCTGAGGCAGTTCATCGATAGCTAGCACCATGCTAGCTGGAGCAGGGTCCAAGTCTTGGCCGGGTAGAGGGCAGCGACTGAGGGCGTCCGCGTGTCCGATCGCCTTGCCCAGCCTGTGCTCAAAGTCATAATCATACGCGGTGAGGAAGATCGACCACCGCAGCATCCGAGGAGAAAGTATGTTGGAGATTTGCTGGTCCGGGGCAAAGATCCCCAACAGTGGCTTGTGGTCAGTTACTAAGAGAAATTTCCTTCCAAACAAAAAGTCATGAAATTTCTTGACCGCAGAAACTAGTGCCAGACCCTCTTTATCAATTTGTGCATAGTTTTTATCCACTGCAGACAGTGACCTCGAATAAAATGCGATGGGGGCTTCACTGCCATCCGGCATTAAGTGGCTGAGGACCGCCCCCACCCCGAACGAAGATGCGTCTGCCACCAGCACTAGCAGTTTCTGTTCGTCATAGTGCGTGAGGACAGCATTCGACGACAACAGAGTTTTGACTCCCTTGAAAGCCCGCTCGTGTGCCGAGCCCCACCTCAATTTTGCATCCTTGTGGAGGAGCACGTGTAAAGGAGCTACCACTGACGCTTTGTGTGGCAAGAAAGCGTGGTAGAAATTTAACAGTCCTAAAAAGGACTAGAGCTCTTTTTTGTTGAGGGGTCGTGGGGCATTCGTAATTGCCATCACTTTGTCCTCTGTGGGGTGGACACCACTTTCATCTACCCAAAATCCCAAAAACTCCACACTTGGGACTCCCACAAGACACTTAGACTGCTTTACTTTGAGGCCAGCAGACTTGAAAAGCTCCAACACCGTTCTCACCTGTTCGATGAGCTCCTGGTCAGACCCCCCTGCAATCAGCACATCATCGAAATATGGTACCGTGCCTGGCACCCCTCTAAGCAAACCTTCCATAAGTCCCTGGAAGATCCCTGGGGCAACATTCACCCCGAACTGGAGTCTATTGACCCTGAATGCTCCTCTGTGGGTAATGATGGTTTGGGCTTCCGCTGCCTCCCTAGTCACTGGCAGCTGCTGGTACGCTTGCGCTAAGTCAAGCTTTGCCTTCCCTCCCCCCAGGGATGCCAGAACGTGGCTGATGATGGGTATGGGGTAAGAGTGCTGTTGCAAGGCATGATTAATAGTGTACTTATAGTCAGCGCAAATCCTTACAGACCCATCTGACTTTACCGGCGTCACTATTGGAGTTTCCCATTTGCTAAAGGGAACTGGCTCAAGCACCCCCTGCTTGATTAGCTTGTCCAGCTCTGCTTCGATCCGGGGTTTGAGTGAAATGGGCACCTTCTGATACTTTAATCAGATCGGGGTCACGAAAGGATCAAGTTCGAACGACATCGGGGGCCCGTTGTACCTTCCCAGGCCACCCCCAAATACATCAGGGAACTCTGCATACAATAATGCCCATTTATTCTCAACAACGTTATTCACACCAGTAATTCCAATTCGAACCAATCCAGGCCAAGCAAGTTAACCCGATCCCCCTCAGCAGCCAACAGAGACAATGTGGCACATTTCCCCTTAAATTCTACATTGAATGTATCCCTCCCCGCTAGAGGGATACGCTTTCCCTGAAAATCTGATACCCGGGTGTCTGCTGGCCGCTGCCGCCGCCTCCAGGTTGGAAATAGCCGCTGCCACGTTTTTGAAGAGATCACCGTCACCAATGATCCTGAGTTGACCTCCATGCTGCACGGAACGCTGTCTAGATGGAGGGTGACGTGGATCTTCCCTT
>NW_015176483.1:286399-312010 GCF_001447785.1 Gekko japonicus
GCATGAAACAGCCCCTTCGGGAGCCGGATCACGCCAACCTCACACTCCCTCTTAGGCGCTGCTGCCTGCTTGTCCCCCCCCCTCACTGGGGAGCGATGCGTTGGGCTAAAAACTGCCCAAACTGTCAAAAGCGGCCGTCGCTCACTTCGCACAATCGCGAAAGTGTGTCAGTCCTCCATCTTAGCCCGACCGGAAGCCGACGTGGATCTTCCCTTGACCGCTGGTGCGAAGGACGGTTGATGCAGATGACAGGCTCGTTGTCATCTGACAGCTGGCTTCTCTGATGGCTGCTTGTGAACGCTTGTTCCTCTGAGGGGATGCTGGCGCTGATTTATTTGGCGCTCTGCTAGATGGCCCTGCCTTCCACACGCTCGACACACAATGTCTTTGGTCCAACAGTGCTCTTGAGGGTGGTTCCCGCCACAACCGGCACACGCTGGGCTGGCTGCAGGCTTCACCCAGGTCCGCTTGTCTGCTCCCACTTTAACTGCGCATACGTCCTCGTCTGCATCACTGCCCTCATTGCCAGAAGCTTGGTGGTGGACATGCTGTTCTGTTGACACCAACCGCTGGCGTACCTCTTTGGTTGACTTGTCGGCTGCCTCCGCGGCGACGGCCTCAGTGTAGGCAACAGCCCAAGTCAGGGTGGTGTGGGCGAACAACCGCTGTTGCAGCCTTTCATCCCTCATGCCGCACACCAGCCGGTCTCGGAGGGCCTCTTCGATGTTCGCAAAGTTGCAGGGTCTTGCAGCCTTATGCAACACCACTACATACTCGGCCACTGACTCGTTGCATTCAATGGCAGCTTATTGAATACATTACACAAAATCTGTAGCTTCAGATAAGATGCCTACCTCTGCCTGCAACACGAAATGTTTCAGTCAGCCTTCTCCATTTATCCTCATAACCAAACTATGAAGTAGGTTAGGTTGAGAGAGCATCATGCCCAAGCTCCCCATGGCAAGCTTCACAGCTGTGTGGGGACCCAACCCAGGTATTCCCAGCCTTTTCATTGCACCACATTGGCTTGCCCTGAGAATTTTCTGTGAACACAAAATGATAGCTGCTTGGAGGGAAAAAATGACCATTAAACCAGTTTAACACATGAAAAGTACTGGGTCCAGACGTGTTGAAACAGCTCATAGTTTATTTCAGCTTAGGAAACAAGATAAGGAAAGCAGGACCAGAGGTCTGCTTATATTCCCATAGTAAACCACACCCAAACACCCACCCACACCCATGATAGGATTATTAACAGTGCACATGCATTCTATAGGTCACTATAGGATCCTGACCGCCCGATTGGGTGCATTCTAGGATCCGTGCTGGCTATTGTCTTGGAGAACGAAGCTTAAGCCGTTCGCATAGCTGTGTGTGGACCCGAGCACATGCGCAGTCTATGTAAGAACACAAAACCCCTCCCCCATGGTTCAGATGTCCCCGCTAGCATACAAAGCCTTTGAGGTATGTGGGTCTCCACCATTCCCGGGTCGAACGGCGCAGTTCTGGGGTCTGGGCTGCCTGTCCTGGGGCCGACCTGGGGTGTTCGGGAGTAGCTTCCATGGCAGTGGTTGGAATTGGTCTGATGCTGCTATCTGGGGTGTTGCCTCAGTCAGGGTTGTCGCCGCTGGTCCCCTCTGGAGAAGTGCTCCAGTTCCTCCGTCTCTCGGAGCTCGGGGCTGGTGCCCCCGTCCTTGCTGTCGTCTGGAACTTCCTCATTTGGGGGCAGAAACCACTGCCTGAGCTGATCAATATGCCTCCTCAGTAGCTGGCCGTCTTCTGTTATTACCTCATAGCACCGCGGCCCCATCACCCAAGCCTCCCAGGCCGGAATCCATGCAGAACCCCTGGCATAGTTCCTTGCGTACACCGGGTCTTCCGGGAAGAACCCTCTTGACACTGCCTGGGTCTCCGGAGCGGCGCTGTGCTCAGGTGCCCGATCCAGGTGTAGGCGATCGAGTCTTGTTGTGGGACACCGTCCCATCAGCAGTTCAGCTGGGCTGTGGCCAGTGGCAGTGTGTGGTGTGAGTTGCTGACCGAACAGGAAGGCAGCCAGCTTGTAGTCCCATTCCCCTGGGCCCATGCGCTGTAGAGACTCCTTGGTGATACGCACCATCCTCTCTGCCTGGCCATTGGTTGCAGGGTGGAACGGCGTGGAGAGGCTGTGCCGGATTCTGTAGTACTCCATGAACTCCTGGAGAGGGGGTGGGTGCTTGAACAATGGCCCGAATTTTGTCCGCTGTGGGATGGATTCTATGTGTGTCTACCGTGAACCCCAGAAATTCCACCCGTGGCACCCCGAGCAGGCATTTCTCCCTCTTGACCTTCAAGCCGGCGTCGTTGAAACGCTTCAGGACCTCCCGTAGACATGATGCAAAGGTCTCAGCGTCGGGTACTGCTATTAGAACATCGTTAAAAAACAGCTGGACTCCGGGGATACCTTTAAGCAAACAGTCCATTAAATTCTGGAATATCCCCGGAGCCATGCTTACCTCAAACTGTAGCCGCCTGACCTTGAATACCCCTTTATGAGTTACAATGGTCTGAGCTTCTGCGGTTATCTCGTCTACTGGCAACTGCTGATAGGCCTGTGCCAAATCTAGCTTGCCGAAGATTTTCGTGCCCACCAGGGATGCAAGGACATGGCTGACGACGGGGACTGGATATGCATGATCCTGAAGGGCTTTATTAATTGTACGCTTATAGTCCGTGCATATCTGGATATCCCCGTTGGGCTTTATGGGCGTGACGATGGGGGTCTCCCATCTGGCATTCGACACAGGCTCTAACACTCCCTGTTTCACGTTGGTCTAGTTCCTCATCTATTTTTGGCTGTAGTGTGAATGGGGCACAGCGGACTTTCATGTGGATGGGCCATACCGCGGGGTTGAGGTCAAGGGAAACCGAAGGGCCCCGGTTTCTGGCAAGTGTACTGTCAAATATGGCCGGGAATTTGTCGCAAATCCCGTTAAAGTCCAGTGGCCGTACCTGGTTTACCCCAGTAAACCCGAACCCCAGGGGCCTGAACCAAGATAGTCCCAGGAGACTAGTGAGCCTGCCTTCCACCACCAACAGTTCTAGTACTCCATTAAAGTCCTTGTACTAGACTCTGAATTTGCCCTGCCCCTTTATGGCTACCAGGTTTTTCTGGAAGTCCCGTAATGTTAAGCCACCCGGTTTCTGGAGGAGGGTTTCCCTGTGGGGACAGAGCCTTCTATGTGTCTCCACCAAAATTATTGAGAAGGAGGAACCTGTGTCCAGCTCCATCTCGCATGGGGATCCCTCTATGTGGACCGTGGCCCTTATTTTGTTGGGGGTGTCCCGGGGCAAATCCAGTACCTGATGCTCCTGGGTGGTGGTCAGCATGCGGAGGTCCATTGCTTCTTGTTGGTGTGCCAATGTCTGTCATTGTGCTCCTCTGGACCGACAGACTCATGCCAGATGGCCGGCTTTTCCACAGGTTTGGCAGATCGTGTCATGGAACCGGCAGGACCGACGCTTGTGGTCTTCCCCATAGCTGGCACATTGCACTCAGGTGAATGATTTGATGGGCACTTGGGTGGTTGCTTTCATTGGCAGAGCTGTTACCGTAGGGGTGCATGAGCTGCAATGGGCTGGACGCCGTAGTTGCAGGACCTCATTGTTGTCTGAGATGTTCGAGGTGGCTGACGAGGTTGCTAGGTGGATGGAAGATGGCAGACGGTCTCGGTGCAACCTCTTGAACCCAAGCGGAGTGCTGTCTCTAGTTTTAGGTCAGCCATCCTGATCAGTTTGCAGCAGAGCTTGTGATCTCATATGCTGCAGATGAATTGTGTGAGGATGATGTCCTCCACATCCTGAAACTCACAGTCGATTGCAAGTTGGCAAAGTTCGGCCATGTAGACGGTTGCTGCTTCTCCCAGCTTTTGGGTGCACGCTAGCAAATCTACGTGCTTGGCTATCTCGGTCAGTTTTGGCACGAAATAACCTGTGAGGGCCTTGATAATGTCTTCATACGGTGTCTCGGCCAACTTCTTTGGAGCAAGAAGGCCCTGGGCCAGGCGAATGGCCACGCTTCCCAGAACTCAGGTTTTGCGGGGTCAAAGACTTCGAGGTGTCCCGAGGTGTCAGCCATGACTCTTGAGTGAAGCAGGGAGTGGTATCCTGGGGAGCGTTGCGCGTTGTGGTGGTACTCATGAGCAATGCGGGGCACGGCGGCTTCCGATGGATCGGTGCTGGGCTGGAGGAAGAGTCAGGCTTGCTCATTGGAATACCTTGATCGCCAGTGAAAAGTACTGGGTCCAGATGTGTTGATAAGTGAAACAGCTCATAATTTCAGCTTGGGAAACAAGACAAGGAAAGCAGGACTGGAGATCTTCTTATATTCCCATAGTAAACCACACCCAAACACACACCCACACCCGCGATAGGATTATTAACAGTGCACATGCATTCTATAGGTCACTCTAGGATCCTGACTGCCCGATTGGGTGCATTTTAGGATCTGTGCTGGCTATTGTCTTGGAGAGCGAAGCTTAAGCCGTTCGCATGGCTGTGTGTGGACCCGACCGCATGCGCCGTCTATGTAAGAACACAACAACACATATTATTTTAGACCTGGACCACATAATCTTCCAGCTAAAAACACACAGTTCCATTTCCCAGATATCCAATGTTCCCTCTAAGCTGAGTCAGTGTGAGCTAGCTCACAGTTTTTTAGCCTCCAGCTCACTCAGTTTTGTCTTAGCTCAAGAAGGGATGGCTCCAGAGCAGCTAAATTATGCAGTAGCCAAATCGTTCACTCACAACTTTAATGCCAGCAGCTCACAAAGCAGAATTTTTGCTCACAAGACTCCACAGCTTAGAGGGAACTTTGCCTGCCTCCACTTGAAACTCTTCCTGATTATTTAAATTGTGTGTGCACATGCAGACCCAGAAAGGGGTAACTCTGTGATGAGCATGTTACCATATCAACAGCTAACTCCCTGTGACTTAATTATTGGTTGACTCATTCACCTTTAGGATATAATGTAAGCATTAACAATACACAGGGAAGCATTTCTGAACAGTCTGTCCTGTGTCACCCCAAAGGTGTGGCCCTCTCAACAGCTGTTCCAAACAGAAACAGAGTTCAAAAAGACTGCAGTTTAGCTAATTTGGGAATTTGATGTACTGTAAAAGTAGGGATGTGAAGACCCCATTCACCTGCCACCTGAGAAATGTTAGCAGTCTTATCAAATAACTTTTGAAATTCATTTTTAAGCTCCTCAGGTGCTTTCTCCCAGATTTTTCAGAAGGCAACAGAAGCTGTTGCTACATTTAGGCCTTTCAAACTTAATCTTTCAGTAACCCAAGTTCTCAACAGGACATCCCGAGCTAACTCACAATCTTCATTCATGCCCCAGCTAGGTAGTTGCTGAACTCCCCAACCCCCCACCAGATGTCCCCACTCTTATTCAACGTTGTCTTTGCTTCCTTCAGAATTCCCAAGGTATGTTTGCCTGCCAAACAAAATCACTTCAAAGTTCTTAGAATCCCTACCTGTGGGATAAGAAACTCATGTAAAATGCCATCAGGTCTCAGCTGATTTATGGCAATCCAGTAGGGCTGTCAAGGGAAGGGCTGAACAGAGGTGGATTGCCCGGGGTTGCCAGGTCTTTTTCTTCTGCCGGCGGGGTGGGTGGGAGGAAGCTTCCTGGGAGTGGGGGGTGGGGTGATGTCATCACACCAGGGATGTCATGCAACGCTTGTTCCTCTGAGGGGATGCTGGCGCTGATTTATTTGGCGCTCTGCTAGATGGCCCTGCCTTCCACACGCTCGAGTGCTCTGGTATTTTGGGCAAAACTCTATGGTAACCATAGCGTTTTGCCCAATATACTAGAGCATTGCTGCATGACATTCCTGGTGTGATGACATAACTTCCGCATGACGTCATCATGCCAGGGACGTCAGTGGGCTGGAGCCTGTGAAATCCAGGGATCCCCTTCTCCCACCTGGTGGCTGGCAACCCCAGGTTTGCCATTACCTGTCTCACCATAGCAACCCAGGGCTTCCTGGGTGGTCTCCAATGTTCCCTCTAAGCTGTGGATTCTTGTGAGCAAAAATTCTACTTTGTGAGGTACTGGCATTAAAGTTGTGAGCATGTAGTTTTGTTACTGCATAAATTAGTTTGCTCTGGAGCCCTCCTTCCTGAGCTGAGAGAAAAATATGTGAGCTGGAGGCTAAAAAACTGTGAGTTAGCTCACACTAACTCAGCTTAGAGGGAACACTGGTGGTCTCCCATCCAAGTGCTAACCAGAACTGACCCTGCTTAGCTTCTGCGATCTGACAAGATTAGGTTAGCCTGGGCCATCCAGGTCAAGATAAAAAAACTCAGCAAGCAGTAAAATCAAGCAGCTTCAAAGGGGCATGAGGAGCTGGCAGTAGAATGCTACTTTTTGGGGAAACATCCCATCAAAACATGCATCAAACTACCTATCAAATGTTACTGTTATCAACATTTCAGATGCCAGTATACAAAAGCAAAGAAATCAAAATAGGGAAGGAAAAAATCTGAAGAATACGCTCCAATATTAGCACTGTGCCAGCAATCAACAGTTGTAGTGAAAAAAATGAGGTACTTACTTTTTAAGTCACTGTATTTGGATCAAAATCATAACCATCTTCCTTTGCCAGGTGAGACTGACACATTTCCTGGGGAAGGCTTCAAAGAAAGGAACAGAGAATCACTGGTTTCCTCAAAATCAACAAAAACATCTGCATGATTCATGTGAGCTCCATCCCTTATTTTATCATTCCAAAAGGTGATAAACAATATCTGCATTCTATTAACAGCATCTGTATAAGTTTTACAATTTCTTGAACTCCTGTTAAGCCAATTTCATTGACCATGCAGTCTTCCATATATGACTCCACAAATCTGATAAAGCTGGGAATCAGCCCTTTTCTAGTTTCTATCCTTTTCCATGAAAAGAAATCTTTACCACACATAGCAGGTTTACAGCTAACTCAAGACAAGTTATATCAATATTATCTTCAAACACAGCAAAATAATTCTGGGATCCAAAGAGATATTGTATGTCAACATTTCACATCAAGCACAAAGAGATTTGATTGCACAAGAAGTCCCCCACCCAATATTTATACATCTGCTGAAGAAAAAAATAGCATTTCCCACTAGCAATCGAAATGATTCTCAGGCGCTTGTCTGTGTGGTGCGAAATACTATTGTTTACCATTTTCTTTTAGGACCACAGATATAAGTCATGGCAGGGGAAAAAAACAAGAGCAGTTAAAAAAAACAACAACCAAAAGCGCTTACCTGTTTATAAGGAACACTTTCCTTAAATCAATACTCTTTCATCAAGTTACTCCTAACTCCCTCTAGGGAGCAAGCGTAAGAAGGTCTCCTTGGAAGTAAATCATATGTGGCTTACTCTCAGGGAAGTGTTCTTAGGACTGCAGCCTGAATCGCCAGCTAAGCTCACAGTCAAAGTGATGAAAGGGTTTTTTGTTTGACTTGATAAGGAGGATAGTGCTGCAGTGCAAGTCACCTTGAGCTAGTAGAAGGGGGGGCAGTGCTAAGGTGATTTACAATGAAGCCCTAAACAGAGTTACACCTTTCTAAGCACCCTGACTTCAATAGACTTCCAAGGGTGTAACTATGTTTAGAAACACTGTTGGGCATTTTGTAAGGGCACCAGCCTCCACTTGTTGCTTGTGTTTAAACCAGAAGAGTTCTGATTTTAAAAACAGATGCTTATTCTTCAAGTGGAAGCTGTCATTTCACACATTTTTTAAAGTGGTTTTTTTAAAAAAAAAATTCTTAGGAGAGATGATGCATTTCTATTTAGGCTTATCTGGGAGGAAGTGCATTTGAACCTGGTAAAACTTCTCAGGAAACATGCATCATTCCTTTACTAGAGATCTAGAGGACCAAGATTGGGGAGAGAGAACCTTGTTGCATATTACTTTTTAAAAACGTTACCTGTAAAGAGTTTGCAGTTATTAATTGTTCTAGCCACCTTTCAGCTTAATGGGCCAAATTTTCTCTTGCTCTCTAACCTCTTCACCTGGCACATTCATCTCCTCTGCAGCCGCCCTGACAAGAACCACTTCAAAACAGAACCTTCTCCCAGCCAGCCCATTCAGGCACCCTCATCCCTCAAAAAGTTCCAAACTGCATGCCGAGACCCTCCCTAATCAGGCAAGGGATGCTTTTGAGTGGGGACTCCTCCTAATCTGTTAAAATACTTGCTAATACCTTCCCTACAGCTAGCTGAGATGTGTAATTTTCAGTACTTAAGCAAAATTCAAAGGAAAAGAAAATTAAGAAGAGAGGAGGAATGTATAATTTGTGAAGTTCAGAAAACATGCAGCTGTAACCGACAAGGGTTGGGTTTTTTTTAAAGGAAGACCTGTGGCTTTTTCAGAGAAAATAAATGAGTCAGCCTATTAGGATAGAGATCTGAACTCAGGTCTCCCAGATCCTATTCCAACCACTGTATCACACTCGTTTCCCATATCGACTCAGATTTGTTCTTATTGTTTGAGCTATACAGCACCATCACTGGGCATGCCCCTTACAAAGCTTCATTTTTTTAAAGCCCCTGAACCTAAACAGCTTACCGTTTAAAGGCAATAATAGGGAAGGCAACAGAAGGAATGGACAGAGAGACACAACTAGAGAGGGATTAACCCCAGACAAATGCAGAAATCTGGATATCAAGTAGAAATCTGGAGAATAACATTGAGGGGTGCTGTTGCATAGTGGTGAGAAAATCAGACTAGGCAGACCTGGGTTCAGAGCAGTAAGGGAGCAATGCTATGCATGCTTACTTGGGAGTAAGGGTCATTGTAATCAGTGGGATTTATTTCAAAGAGATGTGCTTGTTGCAGGGCCACAGGGTCACTGGAAGGATAAAACCATGTATGATGTCCTGAGCTCCTTCGAGTAAGAGGAGGATAACAATGTAATCTATAGGACAAAGTGTGAGTCCGGTGGAACCTTTAAGACCAACAAAGTTTTATTCAAGGGATAAGTTTTCATGTGCTGGACTAGGATCTGGGAGAACCATGATTCAAATCCCCCCTCTGCAGTGGAAGTTTGCTGGGTGACCTTGAGGCAATCACATGCTGTCAGCTTAACTACTTCACAGGGCTGTTGTGAGGATACAATGGAGGATCAAGAACAATGTCACCCACTTTGGGACTCCACTGGGGAGAAAGGTGGTGTCTGAACAAAGTATTATCTGCTAGCCTACCTCATAGGTCTGTTAAGATAATAAAAGGAAATAATCCCCATGTTTACCACCCACAGCTCCTTGGAGGGAAAAGGGAACACACTCACTTTTCAAACGTGTGCCTTTGGTGAAGTAAACTTACTGGACAAAGCTACTCACCAAGCAAGGCTTCATTAGATGTGTGCTTTTAAGTCACAGCTGGTTGCCTTCTCACTCACTGTCAAAGGGACAAATTCTTCAAAGTGCTTACAGGTGAGGCTTCTTTAGCCCCTCCCCACCTGCACAGAGGAGGTGACAATCAGGCAGGTGACAATCAGGGTGTCACTTCCCCAAACAGAACTATTATAAGCATGAAGAGCTCCCTAGCCTGTCTCCCAGTAGGGAGCTGGGTACCAGAAAGTGTGAACAGAGACACTGCACACAGAGCCCTTCCCCAATGGCTTTACCAGAGAAAGACTCAGTAAGTACTTCCGGAGGCCTTTTGCTGCCGGCTACAGAATTCAAGGAATGCCTTTGAGTCACTGCAAGAGCATTAAAGGGTTTGTTTTCTGCTGAACTGGGGAGAATTTGAGGGGACAAGAGAAAGAACAGCTTCTGCATATGGAGACGGGGTATGTGTGTGAGATATGGGGGTGGGGGGAGAACCAGTAAGTACCACATCCCTTCCCGGAACATTATTTTGCACCAAGAACTTAAAAAAACAAGCTCTTAACTTGTGACATGAACACTTCCATTTGCTTTGAGAAAAATTGGTGTTTGTGTTTTTTTAAAAAACAACTTCTAGCTACTCTGAGCATGGCAACGTTCTTCAGGAGGCAAAAGCAGGAGCTTGCAAACTACAGTGCCATGGCCAAATGTGGCTCAGTTATAGAATGGAACCCAATATGGCTTTTTTTTTTAAAAAAAGGAAATGAAATATTACAGTGAAAGTGAACGTATATTGGAGGAACAGGAGGGATGCTAGAATAGCCAGTATGTAAAGGCAGTGACAGGCAAGAATTTTCGTGGGACTAAGATGTCCTTTACAAAAAGAGAAAACATAGAAGTGAGCAGTTGCCAGTAAGTAACCCAAGCGCAAACCGTGCACAGGTTTATGCCACTGCACAAAACAGTTGTGCAGGGAGCTCCTTTCCATATTGATGAATTGTTCTGGGATGTTGTTCAAGGCTCTTCCTCATAAAGGAGTCTCAACATCTAGTGTTTGGGGTGCTGAAATGTTATGGATTATTAATCAACATGGCAGTTATCAGTCATTTTAAAGTCGTATCTTTTCATTTAGACAAACTGCCTTTCTTGCCCTGGCTCCTTGTTGATCTCCTGCCCTGAATTCTGATATTTATTTACTGCTCTTTTACTATAAAAAGTTGTTGACCCCCCCTGGGGTATAAGGGGGATAACTTAAAAGAGGGATGGCGAAGCTCTTCAGCTTCCAGCTGAGTCCTCTCCAGCAAAGCTGTCTGGGGACATCAGTTGCGATGTCACCACTCACCTGGGAATTGGCTGGGAAGGGTCACCCCCTCAGCTGTGGCCCTGTGCCCTCCTTCCCTGTCACCTACAGCTTGTACCACTGCCGCATTACAGCAGCCCAAGGTCTTCTGCAAATAAGTAAAAGGCTGTGTCTCGAAAAAGAAAAAGGTTGTTTCAGACTTCTGTTGAAGGGAAGAGGAAAGAGAACCATGCTGGGCGTGGGTAGGGAAGGTGCAAGTTTAAAGGTCCCTTCTTTGATATGCCTATTGGGGGGGGGGAAACACCAGTGTATTTCAAGAGCATTTGTCATAGTTTCTTCTGTCTCACAGTATTTATAGTGATGTTATTAACATGGGTCAAACAGTCACTTAAAAAAAAAGGCAAAGGTATTCGTGCCTGCCTCTGCCATACAGACCAAGCACATAGGCCCATTGACCTGGGACAGGAACAAGGCAGAGATAAGAATGTTTGTGGAGAACCATCACAAAGGGCTTGAAATATGGAGGGGAAGAGTCCTCCTTAAATGGTGCCCCTGGTTGACTTCTTTCTGTGCCCTGAATTATAGCTGTCTATAGAGCTAAAAGGGCTGGCTAGCTGCCTTCATTCCTTTGCTTGCTGATAGGACAAATGTAAATAGTTCTGTGTACAAATGCTTTCTTAAAAGTAAACTGAAGGGAAAGGGCATTTTCAAATCAAGTGGATTTCTGGTTTCTCTTTTCTTTTGCTCTATGTTCCTTATATCTTCCACTTGAGCTCTTTCCTAAAAACTCAAAGCCACATAACTGGGCATGTGCTTCAAACAAGGGCAATACTTGTCTGTCAGACACTTTAATGGTGGCTTTCCACTTGCTGTATGATAGGGGCTGCCAGCCTCTAGGTGGTAGCTGGAGATCTCCTAGGGTTACAACTGATCTCCAGGTGACAGAAATCCGTTCCCCTGGAGAAAATGGCTGCTTTGGAAGGTGGAAGCTATGGCATTTATACCCCATTGAAGTCCTTCCCCTCCCCAAACACTGCCCTCCTCAAGGTCCACCCCCAAAATTTCCAGGTATTTCCCAACCCAGAGCTGGCAACCCTATGTGTGCTTCAGTTGGTGAGTTTCCTGGTTGCTTGGAAAGGGAGTTCTCAGTTGGGAACATGGGAGTCTTCAGATCTTTGGTGATTCCCCCTGCATTGTCCTTTATTATTTTTGTCTGTTTAAAGAACAACTTGTCATTGCCCATGAGCAGGATGGTCTGTTTCATTAACTATCTGTATTTATGTTTGTTGTTCTTTACTTGGCTTTCCACATTCTCACTCCTCTGCCCTTCTTTTCAAATGTAGAACTTGATATTTCATTACAAAGGGTGCTCTGATTATGGCTAGCAAATGACACTGTCTGCAGCCCACCCCAGTGCGGCTTATTGAAGTTGTGCATAGCAGTAGCATTTATCTTTCTGTTTGTGTTCAGATTGTCAAGAGTAGCAAGAAAGCTGACTACTGGATTGTTGTTTACCTGCTGCAGTACCTTCTCCTCCGAAGCGGGTAATGTGTCAGGTTCACCCCACCTCCCTTTTATCCTTACAGCAGCCCAGTGAGGTAGCGTAGGCTGAGAAGAGCATTACTGACCTGAGGTCACCCCGTGAACTTCCAAAGCTGAGGGAAGATTGGAACCAGTGTTCCCTCTAAGCTGAGTTAGTGTGAGCTAGCTCACAGTTTTTTAGCCTCCGGGTCACACATTTTTGTCTTAGCTCAGGAAGGATGGCTCCAGAGCACATTAATTTATGCAGTAGCCAAATGGCTCACTCACAACTTTAATGCCAGTAGCTCAGAAAGTAGAATTTTTGCTTACAAGACTCCACACCTTACAGGGAACATTGATTGGAACCCAGGGCTTCCCATTCCAATGGTGCCCACTACACTACATCAGCCCTCACACTGACCTGCTAAGTCGTGCCTCTTAAAATAAAGATGAAGGATTGACACACTCCATTTATGTGATGCCTATTGCGTGGTTACTGGTCCACATGCTTATTCCACACCTTTTGCCAGATGAATGCTTGGGTTTCTCCACATTCAACATGTGTTTCTCCACATTCAACATGTGTGCCAACAGTATTTTCTACTACTTTTACCCAAAAAATCACTATCATTTTGCCTTTGGGGAAAAATCTTAAAGATGACTTTAAAGGGTTTTGAAACAAAGTTTGAGTCCAGTATCACCTTTAAGACCAACAACGTTTTATTCATGGTATAAGCTTTCATGTGCAAGCACACTCCCTTGGATAATTAGCACTAGCTTATTTTCAGTTCCCCATAACCATCCAGACAGGGAATGTTGCTGAATGCCTTGAAGTTACAGTGATTCTGTCAAAAGTATAACTTTATTATGAAACTCAACTGTCTTTAACTTTTTAAATCAAAAAAAGCAAGACCATCATCCCTAACACAAATTGGTCAAGAACCCATATAGCCAAGACTATTGCAGAGTAAAAAATATGCAACATGTGCAAAATGGCCTTCAGCATTGACTAGAGCAGGAATGGAGCAGAATAGAGAGGGCAACGAATGCTGTTTGGTGTAACAGTACTTAACAGCAGCTGTGTAGGATCAGAGCAGTGAACCACCCAGTCCAACATCCTGTTTTGAAAGTCTTCAAGCAGGATACACAGGCTAAAACCTCCCCCTATTAATATCCAGAGGGTTACTGCCACTGCACACGGAGGTTCCATTCTGCCATCCTCCATGAGTTTGTCCAATCCTCTTTTAAAGCCCATTAAATTAGCAGCCATTACTGCATCCTGTGGCAGTAAACTATGCAGATGAAATAAGTGTACACAACAGTGTTCTTATTTCCACCTGGAATATTGGAAGACGTGTGTGAATGTCTGAATCTGTGAAGATATCAGAGTTCTTTCTGGTTTCTTCCCACACAGGGAACTGGTTAGTGGCAGGGAGACAGAAACAAAAGAAGAGGTTGTTTGTTTCAGCTCTAAAATGGTTGCTCATCTTTCTTCCCTGTACACTTTTTTAAAAAGCAGTTCAATATGATTAGTTGGTTTCATAACCCCAGCTCCGCCAAGATTATGGGGGGTTCCCAGCTCCTTCAGGGATGTGTTTACTTGTCTTGGAAGACTAGATGGCTGCGTTGGGGCAAGAATCATCTTTCTTGCTGGCTGCCCAGGAGGTATTCAAGCAACCTACAGCTCTCTGGCTGGGTCAGGAACTCACTGGGCCCCGCTCAGCTGTCTGCTGCAACCTTTGGTTCTGGTCTGTCAGAGAGAGGACCATACGTTTGTTGGTGATGGAAAGCAATGCATGAAGTGTCACACAGTTTTATCAGAAGTCAGCAGCAGACAGCCTGCAGCCAAAACGTTTGCTCTTTAGAATGTAATAGCTACTTAGTGGCTGAAACCTTTTGGCCGTAAACATGACAAAAGAGGATAATTGAAAATAACACACTGTGTCATGTGGAATGATTGATAAATTGGTCCTCAGACAGGCAAGGCCCGCAGAACTGCTGGCAGTTTGTTTGGCTCTCCCCCCACCCGGGCTAAAGAAATATAAAGCTTTCTTACTTTTGTAGTTTGCATTTTCCTTACGTAAGAGGAAGATTTCTGTTTCTGAAATTGTCTGAATAGTTGTGATGCTGGGCAACAGCATACAGGCACAAAAGATTTCATTCTTTTTAATAAGGTCACCACATTTTTCTTCAGGATCTGCTCTTGTCCCTTTAGTAGTAGACTGACAAGGAGAAATTAAGAAGGTAGAATTCAGCCCATTATTAAACCCTATGCTAGAAGTGTGGAGAACTTGACCTATTTGGTTTCTGCCAGGCAGGCAGCCATTAAAGGCACAGAAATGGGGCCAGCAAAAAACCAAGAAATCTCATGATTTACCTCCCCCCTGCTGCCCTATTTTCTTTGTCTTCTATTGGGTATGATCCTGTTCCCCTGGAATCCCCCATTCTTCCTCTGAAACCACATTTTTAAACATATAAAACAATTAATTTCTGGGAACAAGCCCAGCTGTTCAGTTCTCAGTTTTGCTGGCTCTGCCAGTGTTTCAGCAGGGCTCTAAGGTGTGCACCCTCAATAACCGGTGAGTGGCAAATTTCTTCAAAGAGGAATTCTGGTGATAAAGGTTGAAAGCCAGCCACACCTTTGTGATTTCACCGCTCTGCTTTATCAGGGTTGCACTTAGACTTTTAGGAAGTACCACACAGTGATCCAGCCCACCTGGGATTCAGAATGCAGGAGGTTTGCATATATGAATACAGCCCCTGCAGAGAAAAACAATCCTCCCCAGACCCTATCCCTAGTTCTTAGACCTAGAAAACTAGCTCACCAGGGAGAAAGCTAGGCTAGATTTCTAGAGATCCACCTGTGGAGTACATTCCCACAGGACATTTCCAAATTCAGTTCTAATTTAAGATATGTGGAGGGGAGGGAATTATGCAGTCATAAGAGCAATGGGCTCCCTCTGTGCCTAGCAAAGCATATTTTTAGGTAACCTGTTGCAGGTGCCCTGCTCTGGGGATCAAATAGGGTTGCCAACTCTGGGTTAGGAAATTCCTGGAGCTCTGCGTCTGGAGCCTGGGGAAGGGGAGGGACCTCAACAGGGATGTGATGCTGTAGAACCCACTCTCTGAAGCGACCATTTCCTCCATGAGGACTGATCTCAGTAGCCTGCAGATGTAATTCCAGGAGAGCTCCAGGCCCCACCTGGAGGTTGGCAACCCTAGGATCAAATTAACAATTTGAGCCTGTAGATATTTACTTGGGAATCAGTCCCTTTAAGTCAAATTACTCCCAAATAACTACTTTATTCTCTGTGGTGCCTCTTTTGCATGTAACTTATGTGGCTTATAACATATACCAAAATAATGCTCTTGGTTTTTTTTCTTTTTCTTTTTGGGATCAGAAACAGTGCAAAAGAAAAATATTAGGGCAGGTGGGTAGGCAGGCTGGCAAAGTATTCAGAACTGAAAACAATGCTATATATTCCAAGCCTTAAGGGCATATTTAATTAGTATGTTTTTGTTAGGTATAATTGTCATAATTTATATAAACACAGTTGTATGTATGTGTGTGGGTAATCCATACCAGACAAACATGCTGTACCTGTTCTGAGGTTTGAAAAATAAATTTCACTTTGGCTTCCATTCTTTTTTTCTCCCACGTTCCTGAGCTTTCATCACCTCCACAGTCATGTTGTTTCTAAGCCGTTCTCTCCAATCATATGAGCTAGAAATTTATATTCTAAAGAAACTGCCAACAATGTTATGTCTTGTATTCCAATAACAAGCAGTGTGCAGATCATGTGGAAGGGTCTTGGAGACCAAGATCTTGGGTATTAAAAGTTTGCATACCCTGCAGCTGAAACCCAACCATTCTTTGCGCTTGCAGTTTATGCGTGAACTGTGTAGATTCTGCTGTACAAAATTACTTTCTGTCTACTTGTCGTCTGTATTCTGTATGCTGAACAATGGTTGGGCTGGAGTATGTATAAGGTCCTACTTTGCAGCAGGAAGTCACTGAGGTTCTGTCCAGCTTTACTAAAGCAGTGTGCATCTGTGCATGAGTCAGGGTTGCCAGTATCCAAGTGCGGGGTGGAGATCTCCTGGGATTACAACTGATCTCCAGGTGACAGAGATCAATTCAACTGGAGCAAATGGCTGCTTTGGAAGGTGGACTCTGTGGCATTATATCCCATCGAAGTTCCTCCTCTTCCCAGACCCTGTTCTCTTCAGGCTCCACCCCCAAAATCTCCAGGTATTTCCCAACCCGGAGCTGGCAGGGCAGCCCTAGCATGAACAGATTCTATGCACTCCATCAAACACTGGGGAGGAGCTTGCTACCACCCTCAGCCTGCACCCCCATATTATTTATCTATTCACAAAATTTTATCCCACCTTTCTGCCCTTACAAGGGTCACCAAGGCAGCTAGCAATATAAAAGTTATATGATAAAATTTCAAACCATTGAAATGAATGCCCCAATAAAACAATTAAAAACAGAATTAAAATAACACAAAACATAAAACTGCAATTAAAATATTGGTTAGGAAGGAGGGATCAATCAGGAATAAGGAATGCCAAATGAAACAAAAAGTCTTTGCCCGCTGGCAGAAGAGGGCAACAGAAGGGGAAGGGGAGAGATTTCTGGAGCTCTGAGAAGGCCCTCTCCCTAATGAGGCAAGGCAAGGGCACCTGAAGCAGGGCCTATGAAGATGACCATAGTACAGTGGCTGGGCAGGGTCATAAGGGATTAGGCAATCCTTAAATTATGTTGGTCCCAAACTGTACAGGGTTTTGAAGGCCACTTTGCAACCCCAAACATGTGGGCCGTTCCTGCAAGTAATGTTTAACTGGTAGGGCACTCTCAATCAATTAAAGAAATGTTTAGCTGATGAATCATCTTCTTTGTAACTGTTCCATAAGTGATGTTGTGGTTAATATACACATCTAATCTAGGTGCCTTTTTGCTATATTGTAGGAAGTGTGAAAAAATTACCATTTAATAAACAAAAGCCACTATTCACTGTTAGAATGAAAGAATTTCTTTAGTATTTTCTTTTTCCTTCCCTCTAACAGTCACACCAAATAAGCTAAAAAGTATTTTAAAAGTAAAAAGTATTTTTAAAAGTATGCCTTTAAGTGGCAGTTTCACCAATTTAAAGTTGCCTTTGCCATTTAATCAATTTAAAGCCTAGGTGGTTAATCTAAACCTTGAGGCCTTATGGAACATTATTCGAACAACTGAATTGTGTATCTAAAACATCCACTGATTAAAAAGCATATTTGCCGTTAAAAAAAACTGGCTCTCTTCTCTCTGTCCTCTATTAATATTTGCCCATGTTAAGCACACAGACTAAAAGCTTTCATAGAATCTGTAGTGAAAACACCCACTGCATCCATCAATAGGGGAAAATTTGAATTGTGCACCAAAAGACATCGATTATTGACCCTTGTGGAGGCCAAAATAACAAACTCTTTAGGAAACACAAGAGAGTAACAAACCACAGAACTGTAATTTTTGTCTGCTGTAGATAATAGCTGCAATTTTATTCATGTTTGCCTGGGAGTAAGACCCACTGAATAAAGGAGGCTTTATTCTGAGTAGACATACCTAGGATTGTTTGCGCCTTTGGGATTTGTCCTTAGCCTATGTGTGTTTATTTACTTAAAAGTAAGTTCCACTAAGTTCAGTGTGACTTGGTCCTAGGGAAATTTGCACAGGTCTTCAAACCAATCCTCATGCATGCTTACTAGAAAGTAAGTCTCACTGAAATCAGTTGGAACTACTTCTATGTAAGCAAAGTTAGGGCCAAGCTAATATAGCTTTCTTGTATACATGTTTGTTCAAAAATAATTGTACTCAAGAAAAAAGTGGACTTAGGTTTGCAGCCCTAATTGCTTTGAATTCTATTAGTCTGTGCTGCAATAACGCATGTCAAAGAGATAACAGTGCCCTTGAGTATTTGTTCAGCAAAAACTTTCCTCTTCCAGAAGGGGTTAATCTTACAGACCTCTTAGAGACATCTGGCAAAAACTGTGGGTGTTGGCTGTGGCAGATCCCAAATCTGTACCAGTCTCTACAAGGGAGCTGTCTTGTCTGTTGATTTATCCTCTCCACCACCACCCCGTATCGTGGCATATGGGATGTTGAAAGTGCTGCAATAATTGGAAATATGAAAAAAAAACAATTTTGATTTAGTGTCTGGGGAGGCCTCTTATTGGCCTCAGTTCATGACTGGTGAACACACTGGAAGTGATGCTATCCTCTTTGACAAAAACCTGGTATTTGGAGCAGGAAAGGAATGGGGCTGGGGTGGGGTTGGCAGGCAGAAATCCACATGTGTTTGTGCATGATGGTGTAGAACGGCAACTGATTAAATCAGGGCATGTCCGGATGCTATGCTGTAAATAATATGGGCATAGGCAGGAGATGCTTGCTAACAAGCTGCTATAGCTGTTTCACACGTTATGTTGAAGTAACTGCCAGTTTTACAATTGACAAAGAGCTACCGATCCTGGCTCCCTGACAAAAATAGGTAGCTGTGTGTATTTCAGGCATTTGCTCTTCTGCATTTTTAGGGGTGCCCTAAAACAGCTGCCTATCTAATGATGTCATGTGTGAAACCATGCTTGGTAGCACTGCAGTGAATATGAAATAAAGTCATAGACAGTGAATGCATCTGCATCTCTAGATGTTGTGAGTTTAGCCAGCCACTCACTCCCCTATGAACCAGGCTCATTCCTGCCTGATGGGTTTGTATGTACTGAGCACATTAGTCACATTCACATAATATATTTGTGTCTACACTTAGGACATTGAAGTGCCCACCCAAGGCAACAATCCTATGGACACTCTGTGGCTTATTTCTGAGAGGTCATATATAGGATTATACTGTGTCTTGAATGGAAGTGTGTTGTGGCTGTGATTGTGTGTGTTTGTGTTTAGCTGTAAAGGTATTCATGATATGTTGCAATATTTTCTCAGTATCCTGCCTTGCCTATCAGGACAAAGGAAAGCAAAGCAAACAAACATTCAAAAAGCTGCTAAAACTTTAATGCAAAAAGAAGCAGCTGCAATGTTGATAACACCAAACTGGTATAAAATTGATTTTGTTTCTACTGCTTCTCAAAGACTCCTTAAAGTCAGTTTGGTGTAGTGGTTAAGTGCACGGACTCTAATCTGGGAGAACCGGGTTTGATTCCCCACTCCTCCACTTACACCTGCTGATGTGACCTTGGGTCAGTCACAAGCTCTGGCACAGCTGTCCTTGAAAAAGAGCAGTTTGTGTCAGAGTTCTCTCAGCCCCATGTACCTCACAGGGTGTCTGTTGTGGGGAGGGGAAGGGAAAGGAGTTTGTAAGCCGCTCTGAGACTCCAAGTGAAGGGCGGGGTATAAATCCAATCTTCTTCTTCTAAAGTCATAACCTGGAGTCTGTCCTGTCTTAGGTTCAAGAATGCAAAATGAGTAAATGTTATAAGAAAGTCTGCTGCATTTGGTTAGCATTGTTCCTCCTTAATTTCAGTGTATTTACACACTTGATCTTAGCCAAAAGTGTATCTAGGAAAGTATCTAATAGCAATTTCAGAATTAGGGCACGCTCTCAGGGGGAGGAGCATTGCGGGAAGCCACAAAGCGGGGGGGTGGAGATAAGAGAAATGGATATGAGATTAAAGAAATGTAATGTAATGTTGAATGTGTTGATATATCCAAAAATAAAAGTTTTGACATAAAAAAAATAATTAGGGCACGCTCTCGGGTTCCAGTCCTCTAGGAAGAGACCCGGGATCTCCAGAAAACAGAACAGTTCCCCTAGTGGAAATGGCTGCTTTGAAAGGTGGATCCTAAGGCTTTACACCCTGCTGAGGTGCCTTCCCTCTTCAAACCTGTCCATCCTCCAAATCCCCTGGAATTTCCCAAACCAGAGTTGGCAACTATGGCATGCATAGTTTGGCACTTCCTTGAGTTCAGAGCTATTGCCTCCAAAGTCCATTGAAATCAATGAGTTTAGGAATGGATAACTCTCCTTAGGATTTCACTGTAAATGTTTGTCACTGTAAACCGGTTGTCTACTGTGCTTCATATGTTATCCCTCACCCCTCAAATTGCAGCTGTTCCAAAAAAAAAACCTCTCTGCCACATTATTCTGCTGCGCATATTCCTCCAACTTTTGGGCTGCATTTAGACATCACACAATAAGCTGGTTTGTTAAACCACAATTCGATCAAAATCTGCTTAGATTTGACATCAGAATGCAGTCAGTCCACATTTGGGGTTCATCAGCTGACATCAAAATGGGATTTCTAAGTAAGGACTGAAGCCCAGCTTGTACTAACTGCAATGTATAAAAACATCTGCATTCACAAACCATTTTCTGCATTATGTACAGCTACCTGGCCACCAAGATGACAGTTATGCACAGGTTGCCATTCCTGCTGGGCAACACACAAAACTGCCTTATAGTGAATCAGACCCTTGACTGGTTCCTTCGATATTGTCTACTCAGACTGCCAGTGGTGCTCCAGAGTCTCCAGTAGAAGTCTTTTGCATCCCCTGATCCTTTCCGTTGGAGATGCCAGGGACTGAACTCAGGACCTTTTGCACACAAAGCAGAGGCTCTGTCACTCAGCCACGGCCCCTCCCTTACAGCACATGAAGACACAAAGAAGCAAGAGGCGGATGAATGCACAAACCCAGGATGTTACTCTGATGTGGTATATTCAAGCCAGAGCCTGCTGTACAAAACCATGGTTTAAACTCACAGTTTTCATAATGCTTCCAAAACTGCATTTCAGCAACACTTGGTCACAATTGTGATGCCTCTACACTACAGCTGGGTTCCTGTTCTGTGCCCCGCCATGTGGGACACAAAACACTCCGAATGTTTGTAGCAACAATAGCAAGATCCAACGGAACTTTCATTACAGCAACACCTAAACATTACTGTGGGCATTTTTCTTGTGAACACCATGTGGATCTAGACAAGTCAGGGCACTTGAAGGTAGCCTGGAGCCAAGGCATGGGATCTTTGCGTGTCAACTTTTTTGAAAAAGCAACACAAATTTAGCATAGGCACATGAAACAGGAAATTAATAAAGCGATAAAGCATATAAGCAAAGAGGGCAGCATGTCAGAAAATAATGTCTGCATATCCTTGCTGACATGGCATGCTTTTTTTTTAAGATCTGAAATGTGAGCCAGACCTAATTTCCCCACCTCTGCTTATGTTTATATCCTTAGGTGACTACCTCCAACTATAGCTAGCTTTAGAAAGTATGTAAAGGCAGCCAACAACTTTCCCCTCTTTGGTCTTCCCCACCTTTGGCATTTCCTTGTCTGCAGACAGATCAGATGATCTCCCCTCTTCTGTAATCCTGTTCCAGATGAACGTGAATAAGTATGTTCTCTGCCAGTCTGTTTCTCTTAAAATGCTTCACAAAGAAGGCACAGGAGAGAGACTAGGGATGCCAGCTCCGGGTTGGGAAATACCTGAAGATTTGGGGGGTGGGGTCTGAGGAGGGCTAGGTTTGGGGAGGGGAGGGCCTTCAGTTAGATATACTGCCATACAGTCCACCTTCCAAAGTGGCCATTTTCTCCAGGTGAACAGATCTCAGTCACCTGAAGTTTAGCTCTAATAGCTGGAGATCTCCAGCCACCACCTGGAGGCTGGCAACCCTATCATCAACCCTGCTGCCGAATGAAGTGGAAACGAGGTGGTAGAGGGTAGAACGCACTGTGCCACTGCAGATTGCAGGTGGGGAATCACATGTTCTAGTGCTCCCCTACATCTACAAGAATCTGCAAGAAGAAAGGTAGCAAGTCATGGAGCCAGCTAGGCTCAAATCTTTATTCCAGGTGTGCCAGCTGTTGTTTTTTAACCTGATGGAAAGACTTTTTTGTGGGGGTGAGACTTAATTGGTGCAGTCTGCGCTTTCAGGCTGGGATTCTATCAACTCTTTTGTCTGCAGGCCTGAGAAGTCTGACTTTTTAAGTGGAACAGTGGCTCACAAAATGCAACATGTCCCCAGTAGCAACGGCAGTAAAGACAAGGTTCCCTCAGTGCTAATATACCATTCTCTACCTTTTGACATTTCTCACCGTTCCATGCTTGAATTTTTAGATCAAAATGAAACTACACCATCACGACACAGATTTCAACCATCACCCCTCTATGTTGGGCATCTTGCAAGTATTAACCAATTAACTTGCATGAGGAAGAATCAGTTGGCAGAGATGGAATAAAAGCAATGACAAATTTGGGAATGGGTTCTGTTGCTAAAATTAAACATTGGGGAAAATTGATTTTGTTGTGACCACCCTATGTGTTGGGATGTCACATTTTTCTGTATACAGCAAAATTCTGTGAAAATAGTGGTTTGAAGAATTTTCACACTCAAGACAGGTTTTTGACATTTACCTATGTTTCCATGATCATATTTAGATTTTCTAACAACGAATATGTGTGGCCATCTAATGCACAAAATGAAAAAAAAAAGATCTGTGTAATTAAATGCATCTTACGCAACTATTCTTTTGAAAGTTCCCTCCTACAAAGCCTTCAAAGCTTTCCTCTTTCCAACTACTTATAATTTATATCCCTTTTCTTAATTTATGAAGTGCTTTACTGCTGTTCTGTTCACAGTAACCCTGAGAAGACAGCTATTATTCTGAGGCAGATTCACACAACTCCACAGTTTAGAACTTCAGACATTAACACACCTGGTGCCCACAGTTGGTTACTGATTGGTAATTTTGCTTTGGAGGAAGTGGGCAAACCTAATGTTGCCGGCTCTGGGTTGGGAAATACCTGGAGATTTTGGGGATGAAACCTGGGGAGGGCAGGGTTTGGGTATAATGCCATAGAGAGGGGTGTTGAACTCATTTGTTATGAGGGCCAGATCTGACATAAATGAGACTTTGTTGGGCCGGGCCATATGTATCATAAAAGGTAATGCCAGGTAGCAGACAGATAAACTTTATAAAGGACACAGACAAACACAATGAAAGATTTTTAAAACTTTAAATAACACATTTCCAGTGAGTTTGACACCCCTGCCATAGAGTCCACCCTCCAAAGCAGCCATTTTCTCCAGGGAAACTGATCTTGGTCATCTGGAGATCGACTGTAATAGCAGGAGGAGGGGCGTGGCATTGCACAAAACAAGATGGACGCCTAAACCAAGAGCTCTCTCCTAACCTACCCCAAGCAACTAGAAAATCGTCGGGAAAAGATACTCAAATGCAACGACAAACCAACTCAATACAAAGAACTTCGAACTCCGACCATTTTCGCCGCAGAATTGTAACCAGTAAGCCCACACCTTGCATAAAATAAACAATGGCAATAAAGGCGGGGCGGGAAGCGAGGCAAGGACAAAATGGGGGAGGGAGATGAAATTACTGAGACTATTGAAGATGTGGAGATTCTTTCTCCCCTTACAAAAACCGACTTAGTAGAAATAGAGGACAGACTGATGTTAAAATTAAGCGCTTTACTAAAACCGGTACATGTTCAACTGGGAAACATAACTAAACGATTTCTGAGACAAAGAAGAAAGCAGAATGCGCACTAATGTTAGCCGAGACTGTGCAGGAGGAGAACATTAATCAACAAAAAGAAAATGAAGCCTTAAATAATAAGATTTTAACCCTCAACATGGAAATGCGTAAGAATAACATAAAATTACGTGGATTTCCGGAACAGCTTAATAAAGAGGAAGAATTAAGTGACTTTATAGTGAATTGTATGGCCGACATTTTACAACTAAAAGATGAAATGGTTCCTGTAATAGTAAAGGCATTTCGTATAGGATCTCCTAAAAATCCCTACAAAAAAGGTCCACGGGACATTGTAATATCTGCACTGGATTATAGAGTCTGCAAACAAATCATGGCTGTTGATAGAGAAAAAGGCTGTTTTGACTACGAGGGGCGTAAGATTGAAGCCTTCCCAGATCTACCTCCAGAAGCAATAAGCAAAAGATGAGACTTAAGACAGATCACCATTCAATTTCAAGACGCAACAATAAAATTCAAATGGATAGGAGCTGCCACAATACAAGTCATATACAAAAGTGAAAAGATACAAGCGAACAACATTGACTCAGGACATAGAATGCTGGAAAAACTGGGCTTGAAGGTCGAAAAACAAGGCAAAAAAATACAGAGCGCTCCATCCAACTTAAAAGAAGGCTGCATCTCCTAGCTATTTTTCCAAAGGAAAGCAAAATCCCAGTTTCAAACACAAGGCGTTGATAACAAGACTCACTTATATTTACAAAAGAAGATAAACATTTTACTAATGGTTTGTTGAATTCATATATAAATATATATCAGCATTACTATAACAAGACGAAGAAATATTAAAAATGTTAAGATATAGGGAAATTAGGAGTGGGTGGGAAGGGAGGGGAATTTTATATGGTTGTATTTTCCTACATAAAGTCAGGATTTTCCTGCCACCTCACAAATACTTGTGGGGCACTTTAGGTACCAAAGTTGAAAACTTATTGTTTTTAATTTGGTTAAGCAGTAACTGCTAAGTTAAAACAAAGTTATCGGGGCTGCGGTCACACGGAACAGAAGCCACACAAGTGAGACGGAAAACAGGCGGAGTTTCCGAGCATGATCTCACCAGCACATCTGGGAAGCGTAGCACTCCCGTGGCTCAACCGAGGCTTCCAGCCGAAACTGCGTGGCAAAAAACTAGTACCTCGGAGGTACTAGTTTCCGGAAACTGCGGGGCAAGGGCGGGCGTCTGATCGCGTTTCCGGTGGCATCCGGCGCCCGCCCATGTCCCCTTGCAAATAAGGTGGGGTTTTTTTGTCCACATCTCTGTGGATGCGCACACGCACCCAACGGAGCATGCGCATTCGTCGTGTACACACACACAAAAAAGTTTGCCGCGGCGCGCGCTTTTTCGTTGCGCGCCGGCTTGTCCTGTGATCAGCACCTCTCCCTTGCCATGGAACCTCCACGGTACCTCCACAGGACCTCCACGGGAGGTCTGATCGAGTAACTGCACAGTAGTTTGCCCCAGGGCAAACAGCCACGCTTCTCCCCCGCAGTTTCCTGCCCGTGTGACTGGGGCCCTAGTTAAGTAATTTGTTAGAAAAGTTTTTTTTAATTTTTTATTAAATATAAAAAACAGTTAAAAATAGGAAAGCAAGTCCTGGTGTTTATGCAGGGCAAACAGGGAGGGGTCGATTTTATGTGCTGCTGAGGCTTCCAAGAGGGGCATCCATTTTTCTTGAAGATTGTCAGGAACGGGTTGATTTTTGGATCGTAGGATGCTAGTGGAAACTTTGTCCTGTAAAAAGAAGTCCCACAGTTTCAGGAACCAGTCACTCAGTAGCAGCGTCTTCTTGGATTTCCAATGAAATGCAATAACATTCCTAGCGGCCGCAAGACACAATTCTATCAACTCT
>NW_015176483.1:312091-312225 GCF_001447785.1 Gekko japonicus
ATTTGGGCATTGACTTCTCTCCAGAAGGCCTGGACCTTGGGACACTCCCACCAGCAATGAATATAGGTGCCACGGCCCCCACAATTTTTCCAACATCTGTCCGAGATCGCGGGGTTAATGCCATGCAGCTGATG
>NW_015176483.1:314828-328783 GCF_001447785.1 Gekko japonicus
CCAAGATAAATTATAGCAAAAGGTGATTCCAAGGTATCTGTAGGAGGAGACTTTTTCGAGTCCCCCCCCCTTCACTTTTAGAGATTTGGCACCAGTGTAGAAGGATTGTGAAAACATCAAGACCTTAGATTTAGAATAGTTCACTACTAATTCCTCTTTGTTACAGTAGGTAACATACGCGTTAATTAAGGATTTTAAGCCCACCTCTTTTCTAGAAATGAGAAGAGCATCGTCCGCGTACAACAGAATTGAGATGGGAAGGTTAGCCAAAATAGGAGGGTGTCTAGCTTGAGATTTGACAAAAGGGATCATATCATTAATAAAAAGATTGAAAAGGGAGGGAGCAAGTAGACAACCTTGTTTGACCCCTTTGTCCGTTTGGAAGCTCGACGTGAGTTGTCCATGCGAATTATAACGTACTTGGGCCGAGGTGTCAGTGTAAAGATTAATTATCAAGGCTAGGAGTCGTTTATCCACCGTGGATTCAGACATTTACTCCAGAGTCTACCTCTATTGATGGAGTCAAATGCTGCCTTCAAATCCACGAAGGCAGCGTAAAGCTTACCTCCTGGAGGGGCAAGGTATTTACTTGCTAGGGAATTAAAATTAAGGATAAGGAATTTAAAATTATGTTATTTGAGGATGATACGATTTTATTTTTAACAAACCCTAAGGAATTCTAAGAAAAATTACAAATTATTTTACAAAATTTTGGTCAAATTTAAGGTCTAAAAATTAATGTTTCAAAATCAATTATACTGCCAATTAATGTACCCGTAGCAGAAAAAGAAAGTCTCCAAAAATATATATAATTATAATTGGTCAGACACATCAATAAAATATTTAGGAGTACAATTACCAACTACCATGACTCAGGTACTCAAATATAATCATGAAGAAATTTTAAAAGAGATTAATAGAAAATTAATAAAATGGGAAAGATACTCACCTTCATTTATGGATTGATATAATTTGATAAAGTCGTCTCTGCTCCCAAAATTTATTTTTCTTTTTAGAGCAATACCTATCAAAATTAATACAAATACCATCAAACAATGGCTAGATAAATTATTAAGATTTTTGTGGAATAAGTAAAAAGCCAGGATTAGTGCACATACCCTCTGCCAACAGCATAGTTTAGGAGGACTCCAGTTACCAAATGTACAAGATTATTATAACGCAATTCATTTAAATAGGATAATAAGAATGTTACAAATAGAATCGGCTCCAAATTGGACAGTAATACATGAAGATTTTATTACACCATACACTCTTCCAGAAATAATTTGGCAAAATAAAAAATCATGAAAGATTAAAGCAGGACAAGACAAATTATTGGAAGCTTCACTTGAAGTGTGGGATAATCTAAGGAATAATCTAGTACAAGAATATTCATGCTTTATGCTATTTATAGGGCAACACTGGTTTTTACTAGGTTTGCAAAGCAAAAATTACCAAAATTGGAAAACAGCAAAGATAACCAAATGGAAAGATCTGATAACAAATAGAATTAGAGAAAAGACTGAGCTGGAAAATAAGTCTGGTCGCCTATATTGGACTATTTGCAAACTCAGAAAGAAATACCAGAAGATATTTTAAGACTCAAGGACTGTAAGAATGTCTGAGCCTCTCTATATATTATATTTTAAGACTATAATAGATTTAAATTTATCTTTTGTTTCAAGTCTGTAGAAGATAAAAAAGTTAACGTTTCTTATTGTTCTGATGTTTTAAGAATTACTGTTTATTATATGTATAAGGTTAAAATTAATCAAACATATTTTTTAAAAAACTGTAATAGCGGGAGGTCTCCAAATTCCACCTGGAGGCTGGCAACTCTACAAAAACTACCAAACCTGGATATAGCACCAAACTTTGGTTTGTGCTAAGGCATTTACATGAATGCAGTTTGGCATGATGTCTGGACTGTACCAATGAGTCAACAGAAGGGCATGCTTCCAAGTATAGTTCTTAGGTTTGCCAACCTCTAGGCAGTGGCTGGAGATCTCTCAGAATTACAACTGATCTCCAGACTACATAGATTGCTTGTTTGCTTATTATTTATCTAAAACCTTTGTTCCACTTCTCCTGGAGAAAATGGCTGCTTTGGAAGGTGGACAAAATGTCGATATCAGATAAGAGATATCCCTAATGCCTCCTGCGCCTTCTGTTCTCCCCACTGGGAGAGGAGATCGGGTGTCTCCCATTACCGCCAGGACACTCCACATCCACCACTACCAGGCTTGCCACTGGTTGCCATATTGTCCTGCTCTAGAAAATGCAATAAAAACGTTATTTTCACAGCAAATGGCACCACATGGACCCAGCGTTCCTTGTGGCCTTCACCCACCTTCAAAGTTACCACTCTCAGCCAAAGTTGATCCTATTGGATGCCTAAACCACAAATGTACTTGGATTGGCCTGATGGGGACTACCAGGTAATGTTATGGTCTGCTATTGCCCCCAAAGTGGCCATAAGGGAATTTTCTTCCAACTGGTTAGCCACTGGGAAAAATTTGGGAGGAGTTACAAATCCCGTCCCCCACTGAGGAACAAGGTGTTAGTACTGCATGGCTGTTGTTGACTAGAAAATGTCAGGAAAAGCAGTATTAATGCATTTCTGTCTACATGCTAAATCAAAACACATGGGCAACATGCATGTGGATGTCAAAAACAAAAGTGCCACCCGATACATTTAATGACACAGCAAACCTGCGCCTTCCATTATAATCCTCATGGTTCAGTCCCTTGCATGAAAAGTAATGTTGTGTCAAACTCTGCCTTTAGTTTGCCATAATTGTAAAAGGGAAATTCCCGCGGTGTGTGTGTGTGTGTGAATGGCTGAGTGTAAGAACTGCTACTCTGCTCTCTATCACAGGCGTCGTAACTCTTTCCAAGATACCTCCCTGTCAAGGGATGACCTTGAGCCACACTGTCCCAGCTTCCTCTTATCTCCCTTATATATAAAACCCGAATGGTGGTGGCACTTCTCTAGAAACATTCCACACGCTCCAGAATTGGTTGGCACCCTGGTGTGTCACTCAGAATCTGTCCCTATCCACTGGCTGCTTTGCCTGAGTCCTGCCTCCAACGTTCTAAACATTTTGCTAATCCTCTCCCCTCCATAGCCAGTCAGAACACAGAGGTTATTTGCATATGCAGCCTCATTGGCCTTTGCCTCGGAACACAGAGGTCGTTTGCATATGCGACTTGATTGGCTTTTGCCTCTACAGTTTGCTGTTCTAAGGTAAAATGTGTCCAATCTCCAGGTGAGGGCTAGAGATCACTCAGAATTACAACTGCTTTCCAGATGGTAGAGATCAGTTCCCCTGGAGAAAATGGTGGGCTCTGTATCCTCATATGCTGCTGAGGTGGCCCCCGTATGACAGCCAATGTGACGTAGCAGTCAGGGCTTCAGCGCACGGGAGAGGCTACAGGTGTGTGGAGGGTGGAAAGCTGAAGAGTGAGGGGGAAATAAAGGTAGGTTGATGACTGGCTGGGAAGGAGACAGGGTGGCCAACTCCAGGTGGGAAATTCCTGGAGATGTGAGGGATGGAGCCTGGAGAGGGTGAGGTTTCAGGAGGCGTGGGACCTCGGACAGGTACAAAGCCATAGATTCCATCCTCCAAACCAACCTTTTTTTTTAATTATTATTTTTATTTATCTTTGAATTTGTATCCTGCCCTCCCCGAAGGCTCAGGGCATAAATGCTCAAGGGACATAAATGCCCAAGTTAAAACACTAAAACAATACAGAAAATATAAAATACAATAAATACAGTTCACTAAAAATTTCTTATGGTGCTCCAAAAGTATTTAGCTATAATTCAAGATGGGGTTCTATAATAATTTATACTAGAGACAACAAACAGCAGTAATAATATATAACAGCGACAATATGCATCCCTACAGCGTTGTCCTCTGCCAGGAACATCTCACACACACCCCCCATCGTACCCGCTCTGAAGATGGTCAATTTGCAAGAATAAAGGAGGGGGGGCGTAGATGGAATGATGGTCAGAATGGTGACTTAATGATGGTGGCGGTGGCTCCTAGTCAAAGTCCTGGCAGAAGATTTACATTTTACAAGCCCTGCGGAACTGCACCAAGTCCCGCAGGGCCCGGATCTCCTCTGGGAGCCCATTCCACCAGGTAGGAGCCACCACCGAAAATGCCCTAGACCTGTAACCGCGAGTTTGATGTTTCTGGGGCCTGGAATATCCAGGAGTGCCCTTGGGGGAACATGCGGAGAGAGGCGGTCCCTAAGGTAAGCTGGACCCTGACCATATAGGGCTTTAAAGGTTAAAACCAGCACTTTGAAGCGAATCCGGTACGCCATTGGCAGCCAGTGCAGCGCTTTCAGCACAGGCCGGATGTGATCCTGTCTAGTGAGACCCATCAGCAGCCTGGCCGCAGCATTCTGCACTAGCTGCAGCCTCCGAATTTGCGACAAAGACAGCCCCATGTAGAGAGCATTACAGTAGTCTAGCCTCGAGGTGACCGTCGCATGGATCACTGTAGCCAGGTCATCTCGGTCGAGGAAAGGAACCAACTGCCGCACCAGCCGAAGATGGTAAAAGGCCGACTTGGCAGTGGCTGCCACCTGGGCCTCCATCATTAAGGAGGAATCCAGGAGCACACCCAAACTCCTAACCTCCGCCGCTGGCACCAAAGGCGCCCCATCGAAGGTCTGGAGAGGGAGCCCCAACCCCGAACCGATCTGACTCAGGCCCATGACCTCCGTCTTTGCCGGGTTTACTTTCAGCTGACTCAGCCTGAGCCAACCAGCCATGGCCTGTAACGCCCGATGGAGATCATCCGGGGTGGAGTCTGCCCAACATCAGATAGAGCTGGGTGTCATCCGCATATTGATGACACCCAAGCCCACAACTCCAGCCAATCTGGGCAAGGGGGCGCATATAGATATTAAACAACATCGGGGACAGCACCACCCCCTGAGGCACCCCACATTCAAGAGGCCACCTCTGGGACCACTGATCTCCTATCGCCACCCTTTGTCCCCGACCTTGGAGGAAAGAGGCAAACCATTGAAGGGCAAGCCACTGAATCCCCATGTCAGCGAGGCGGTGGGCTAGCAACTGGTGGTCGACCGTGTCGAATGCGGCCGACAGATCTAACAACACCAGTGCTGCCACACCGCCTCGATCCAGATGCCTACGGAGATCCTCAGTCAGAGCAACCAGAACCGTCTCCGTCCCATGACCCAGGCAAAAGCCGGACTGGAAGGGATCAAGGACAGAAGCATCATCCAGAAAGCCCTGTAGCTGTACCGCCACCGCCCTTCTCAATAAGTTTGCCCAAATAGCGCAAATTGGACACCAGCCATTAGTTAGCCAATTTGGCCGGGTCCAAAGATGTTTTTTTCAAGAGAGGGTGGGCCATTGCTTCCTTGAGGGCCCTAGGGAATCGTCTCTCCAAGAGGGACTTGTTGACTATCTCCCCCAGGGCACCTCGGAACCCCTCGTGGCCCGCCTTAATGAGCCAGGAGGGGCATGGATCAAGGTCACATGTGGTTGGACGTACAGCTACGAGCAATCTATCAACTTCCTCCAGGCTGAGTGGGCTAAAACTCACTAAACCCGGCACCAAAGAAGTGCAAGGGGCCTCAAGTTCGCTCACTGTATCAATTGTGGTGGGGAGGTCACGGCAGAGCACCAAGACTTTCTCTGCAAAATAGCTCGCAAAAGCCTCACAGCCAATATCCATGATTATTCCTCAATAAACAAATCACTGCAAAAAGAGAGTGTTGTTGAGAGTAGCTTCGTCCAGGAGTCTGACAAAGTGTCAGAACTCCCTTCTTCGACCACTGCACTACTGGAGGGACAGGAATCCAAACCAAAGTCCTGGCCCATGACAAGGAGAAGTTGAATGGTGATGGGGTGCCTGCCGTGAAGCCAAAAAGGGGCGTGGGGCCCCATGAGAAAGGTGCAAAGGCAAGAGAAGCCCTTCCACAGCTTGCCTGGCTACGCACCCTGGGGTATTGGGGGAAGAGTCACTCGGAATGGAGAAGAACCTCCTGGACATTCGGGGAAGACCCAGAGAGAATGTGAGTGGCCAGAGCACTGGGAGAAGAAGCAAGCGCTGAACGGTTCAGTTTGGAACTCCGGGGCAAGATTGAAGAGCTCAAGAGAGGCCTTCAGATGCTGGTACAGAACTTCCCAGAGGTTGTCAAGGAGCTCATGCAGCAAGCAGAAGGGGGGAAAGGAAGAGGAGGAGGAAGAGGAAGAGGCTGAACAGAACCCCCCTCCTCCACCTCCACCCATGCCGGCACCCCAACTAGCTCCGATGCCAGGGCAAGAACATCCCTAAGTGATCTTAGAGGTGATGTTCAATGGCATCCTGGAGAAGCTGGCCTTCTTTGTGATTCAGGTGCAAAAGTTCCTGAGGGAATGGGGCCATACCTACACCTCGGATGAGGAGCAAGTGGATTACTTCGGGTCTTGGCTGCGAAACCGCACAGCGGACTGGATCATGTGGCTGTACAATGTGGGGGGCTTGGAACTCAGGGATGTCAATGCTTTCATGCAGTCCCTGTGCCAAACGTATGAGGACCTGCTAGAGCTGGAGTGAGCATGCACGGCTGAAGCAAGGACCCTGGTCGGTCCGAGAGTATTCCGATGACTTCAAGATGGATGCTGCAAAGCTACAAGGCTGGCCCAAAGAAGTGCTTATTGAGTTCTACTGGGCCAGCCTCAACCTCACCATTCTGGAAAAGGCTCTGGTCCAGGACAACCCCCTGACTGGTACCGGGAGGGATTGAGAGCAAAGACTGCGCTTAGGGCTGTGTCTGAAATGTGGGGCCCCAAGGCACTTTGCCACAAACTGCCTGGGAAGTAAGAGCCTCGAGAAGGTGCAAAAGGAGGAGATGAAGATAAAGACAACCAAGACCCAGGGGACCCGGCTCAAAGCAGCCAAAGCCCTGCAAGTGGAGATGAGAGAGGAATTGGACGGCACCTCATCCAGCGAGGGAGAGGTGCCTCAGCCAGCGGGGAAAGGCCAGGACCTGCTGTGAAGGGCACCAGCCAGCAGGTCTGACCACCTCAGGTGCAAGATTCGGTGAGACCCTCCTTCCCCCTCTTTTTCTTGACTGTTACAATAATCAATCCAGAGGGGAGGACCCACATTAGGGTGAGGGCTTTGATTGGCTCAGAGTGCACTCATGACTTGATCAGGCTTGGTGGCCAAGGTGCACAAATTACAGGAGCCCATAATTTTTTTGTAGATGGATGGGACAACTCTGAGAGGGAGGCTTGCCAATACTGCACTGTCCATCTATTTGTAGGGGTGGCCTCTCACTGGGAGCTCCGCTGTTTCATAGTGAACCCTTCTGCCAAGTTCTCATTTGTACTTGGCAGTACAAAGGGTTCCTGGTTTATCTATATGATATCTTGATATATTCAAAAGATAAGGAGTCACATGTGAGACTGAAAGCCCTCTATGAGAACGACTTGTTTGCCAAGCTTCCTAAGTGCAAGTTCCATAAGGAGGAGCTGGACTTTCTTGGGTACTGCATCTTGGGAAAGGGACTGGGCATGGACCCACTGAAGGTCCAGGATGTGATTGGGTAGGAGCCCCCACAGACTTTGTTTACGTCGGAGCCCATCTTGCACTACCCTGATGAGACTAAGCAGTTCGTGGTCCAAGTGGATGCTTCAGATGTGGCCATGGGGGGGAGCAATCCTACAGAAAGTTGAGGGTGAGAACCTGCACCCATTGGCCTATGTGACTAAAAAAATTTCATCCACTGAATGCAACTGGGCAGTTTGGGACAAAGAGGCTGCCGTCATTAAACTAGCTTTGACAACATGATGGCATTGGTTGGAGGGGGCTCACGTTCCATTTGAGGTTTGGACTGATCATAAAAACCTCGAAGCAATAAAAGCCCCTAGGTGCCTAAATGCCAAACAGTTAAAGTGGGCGGAGTTTTTCTTTAAGTTTCACCCTTAAGCACCTACCAGGGAAGTCAAACGTCCTGGCCAATGCCTTGTCCCACCTCCCACAACATGCAAACAAGAGGAGGTGGTGGATATCATGTTGATGCCTACAAAGTTGGGAGGGGCTGTAGTGACTTGCAGCCAAGCGGGGGTGGGGGCTCTGTCAGGAGCAGAGCCTTGGGCAGAAAAATTCAAGTCTGCCCTGACGGACATTGACAAAACGGAAATTGAGGAGGGGACTTTAACACAGAAGGAGGATGGTTGGTGGTACCAGCAAAATAAACTTTGCTCCAATGGCCTTGCCGGGGGGGGGGAGATTCTATCAATGGGGCATGATAATAAACTGACTGGACATTATGGATATTTTAAAACTTTGAATTTCCTCCAATGGCAATTTTGGTGGCCTCGTATGCGAAGAGACATTTCTCAGTATGTCGCCTCCTGTAAAACATGTTTAATGAGTAAAAGGCAACAGAAGAAGCCACCACGATCCATCTCTGACACCAGACGGAAGCGCCGACCCGAAGACCGCCGGGAAGACCTCATAAGAAGACCTCGCAAGTTAGAAGCTGAGCCGGAGAAACAGCAATGCCCACCACCAGGGTGCCGGTAGGCAGCCTCCCTCTATGTGGCCGTAGTTAGGGATAGCAACATTAGAAACCTCTGTAAACCGCCCAGAGACCCTCCGGGGTCAGGGTGGTATAGAAGTCGAAGCTATAAATAAATAAATAAATAAACGGGGGAAACCCCTGGGATTGCTGCAACCATTGGAGACTCCAGATCAGCCTTGATCCACTATTTCCATGGACCTTATCACGGACTTACCCCCTAGCCATGGGAAGACGGTGATCTGGGTGGTGGTCAAACTATTTTCTAAATGAGTGCATTTTGTCCCTTGCAAACGGTTGCTAACTACCAGAAAGCTGGCCCAAATGTTCATGCAGCACATAATCCGGCTCCATTCCTTGCCCTGCAAAATAGTTTTGGACCGGGATTCACAGTTCATTGGTGGTTTCTGGAAGGAGTTGTTAAAATTACTGGGAGTGCAACAAGGACTAAGTAGTGCCTACCACCCAGAGAATGACTGCCAAACCAAACAGACCAACCAGATGTTGGAACAGTTCTTAAGGTGTTTTGTAAATCATCAGTAAAGTAACTGGGTGGACCTACTTCCATTTGCAGAATACAGTTATAACAATTCAGTGTACATCTCTATCGGCATGTCCCCTTTCAAAGCAGTACATGGATACAAAGGGTCAGTGCAGGGGAGCTGAACCTGGAGGATGCCCAGACCTGGGGGGTTAGAGTGAATCAAGGGTGGTTTACAGAAATCACTCGCTAAAGCCAAGGAGGACTACAAACGCTATGCAGACAAAGGGAGGGGCCCTGAATGGGAATTGAAACCAGGGGACTCAGTGTACATTTCCACCAAGAATCTTAAGGGACTGCAGTCCGGGAGGAAACTAGGGTGGAAATACATGGGGCCTTTCAAAGTGGTGTGCCTTGTCAATGAAGTAACTGTTGAAGTGGACTTGCCTAAAAATCTATGGCATATTCACCCTGTTTTTCATTTTAATCTGCCGAAGAAGGATCCTGGACCATTGAAGTGAAAACCTTGTCCGGCAGCTCCTCCTCCCCTGAATGTGAGTGGGGAATCCCATCAAGAAGTGGAGGACATTTTGGACTCAAAACTTAAACAGGGCCGACTGTATTACCTCATCAAATGGAAAGACTTTGACCCAAGC
Source organism: Gekko japonicus (assembly GCF_001447785.1). Classification (NCBI taxonomy): domain Eukaryota; kingdom Metazoa; phylum Chordata; class Lepidosauria; order Squamata; family Gekkonidae; genus Gekko; species Gekko japonicus. The sequence continues at coordinate 324,528 of NW_015176483.1, forward strand.
AATAATGAATGGGTGGAAGAGACACATGTGAAAGCTCCAAAGTTGGTGCATGCTTTTCATAAGAGGCACTCTCACAAGCCGGGGTGTGTGTGTGTGAAAGGCTTTGTGGAGGCAGAATGTCAAACTCTGTCTTTAGTTTGCCATAACCGTAAAGGGGAAATTCCAGTGTGTGTGTGTGTGGGGGGGGGGGATGGCTGAGTGTGTGAACTGCTGCTGCTCTGTTCTCTGTCGTACACATCATAACTCTTTCCAAGTTACCTCCCTGTCTAGGGACGACCTTGAGCCACACTGTGCCAGCTTGCTCTTATAGATAAAGGAACAGTATATTCTCAGGTGGAGGGGGTAGTGAGCGCAGATGCTAGGCGGGATAGCTAAGATGTGTGATTGGTTGTATGGAAGGGGGCCTTGTTTGAGCTGTCCCAAGACTAGATGGAAAGCATTAATAAAAATCCCTCAATGCCAATAGAGTGCACAGTGATAACAGATGTACATGCAGTCTTGGGCAGGAGGCTGGAGAAAGAATAGGGAGAAGAGGGGGCAGTCACTCAACCCAGCTCTAATCCATCTGCAGATGTTTCAAGGCTGATCCATGCCAAAAGCAGAGAAACACATCCAGTAGCCCCCAGAGACAGATAGGGCAGTGGAAAGAATAATGGCGCTGTTGGGTCACTGAGACAGAAGGGAGGATAATGACACATTTTGTGAGAAAGTGTTTGCCAGCCCATTCCGTGTGCGGGTGCACAGACACACGCACCAGTTGAGGATTGGTGGTGGCTGTGCTTGCTGCTGGGCTTGATTGGTGGCACACGACCTGATGCCGGTCCTTCCCTCCACCCTTTCAGAGCTTGAATAGAGGCTCCTCAGAGAGCTTAAGCACATGTAGCCAAAGAATCACAGGGTACCGCTACCTCTAGCAAAACTTTTAAAGCTTTTCCTGTCAATAATTTTTCCAGTACTCCTAGACTAGCAATAGTCTTATATCACTAGACTTATCCCACTTGTCAAAATTGGGGGAACATGTTGAGTGTACAGAATGCATAGTAGAACCCACTGACATTGCAAGCTGTGATAGTTGGCAACGTGTGTGAAAAAAAGCAAATTTATTTCTTGATGGTCACAGAACTGCTGGAATGGAGCAGCGAAGGAACCACAACAGGGTGGGAATGTACACCACAATCTGAGCTCACCTATTCTCTCTCCCCTGTCACTTCTCCACCAGCCTTCTCTTTTCCACCGGCACCTTCTTGCTTTCCTCCACCCACTTCCCTTGCCCAACAGCCTTGCCCACACTGCAGATGGGGACAAGCCTTTCCTGGGGCATGCACAGGGCCTTGATGTGGAGCTGCCCTTTGGTGGACAAGATGCAGACCATGGCCTGCAGGTCAGCAGCATTGGACAGCAGCACCTTCCAGTAACTTCCTGGGGATTGTGGGTGCAGCAGATGTCCACACCCCGGCTATGGGTCTCCCGCTTGGCCATCACTTTCAGCCTCCTACCATTCAGCTGCACCACCACACCTTCCGGGGAGAAGCCGGCCAGGTCCAGCAAGAGCTGCATGGGGCCCTCCAGCTGGACACTTGCCTCCCCTCCAACTGGGTGCTTACCTTGCCCTGGGAGCACAGGGCTGGCCCATCCAGCAGTAAGACTGCAATTTTAATGTTAGGCTTCCAGAGACTGCCAAAATGGTTTCCCCCCCAAAAAACTTTGTTCACTAAAGCATGAAAGGAGAAAATATTTTGAAAGCTTTAAGCTTCCCATCCCAGTGTCTCTCTCTCTTTCCATTTCATGTAAATTTCATTCTGTGCTGATGACTGCCTCCCCTTTATTTTGTTTGCATGCAGCACCGAAATCCTTCTGTTTTTGGCACTAGGGACATTGCCATTTGCCTCCTCTCTGATCCCCCTTTCAAGTCAATACCAGCAGGGAACTAAACCTCATGCAGTTCCTTTTTTTAAAAAAAACCCACCGTTTTAATTTTTTTATTCAGTGATCTGAGACTAGCGAAAGTTTCTTATCACTAGATTCATGCCACTTGTCAAAAATAAAAACATGAAAACAAGGAGAAAATGGTGCTTGTACACTGATGGAGGGAGTCTCAGTGCTGTTAAAGCTTAGTGGAAACTAGCACAAGGGGGGGATAGTGGAAGGTCCAGATTGGGAGGAATTACCTCAATGTGGGCAGTGCAGTAGCTTTCAAGGGGCAGGAAAAGGGCAGGAGGAAATCCAGTGGAATCTGTATGCTTTTGAATTACCTTCGGCTTGGAAGCAAAGCAAGGGCACAAAACCACTCTCAGAAAACTAAGAAAAACAGTAAACAGAAAGTAAACTGAACACTAAAGGGAGGCAAATCATTGCAGAACAAAAAAGAAAGCCTGGCAGAGATGCACGGTGAAAGCGAGGCAAAACACCTATGCATAATCGGCTGTGTGGCATGATACCCTACTGCAGTTCTCGCCTGCTTAAACCCCACCTTTCCAGGCTCCACCCTCAAATCTCCAGGTATTTCTGAACCCAGAGATGGCAACCATAATAGTTCTAGACTCTTATCATTGGACCAAATTAGATAGGTGTGTCTAGTCTGTTTCTAGTAACTGGAGGTTCCCACAGCAAATAAGTTAAGGAATACATTTCTCATCTTGTTCCCAAGAAATATTAATTGGCTTGATAATGCCAGTTGTCTTGTAAACTTGGAAAAGACACCCCCACAAATTATTGACATGAAGGCTTGCAGGGTCTTCCAAAGGGCATTCTTTTTTCAGAGAGCCAAAAAGGGGATCCTGCTGTTAAGGGAAACAGGAATCCAGCGGCACCTTAAAGACTAAGAAGATTTGTTCCAGAACAAACTTTTTTGTGAGTCAGAGTTTTCTTCATCAGATGCCTGAAATCTGCCTAATTGTTGAACACTTCTTTCATCTGATAGTGAGCTCTGACTCATAAAAGCGCCTGCTAGTGATCATTAAAAAACAAACAAGCAAGATGTGGGCTTGTGAGGAACAGCAACTGGGTGGAGAGGCGGATCTTGAAGTCTCTCACTCTCAAAAATCTCCCCCTCCAGGATTCTACAAACTCTCAAGTGCTTGAGTAGGCTAATTTCCCCTCTGTCTGAGAACTAAGGCACCGGTTTGGGCTCTTGAAGAGTTGGATCCGGGTTCTTCTCTCTCTGCATTCCACATGCCTCCTAGAACATGCTCAGTCCTCAACTGCCTAGGGGGATGTTCATTTACAACGTCATATTTTGCATATCTAGGCAGTCCACCCATTTATGTAGACACCCGTGCCTTACTTGTGGGTGGCCTGGTTATGCTGATTTTTAAAAAAACATTATTGGCATAAGCTACCCGCTTATTTTTTGATACAGCAATATTGCTACAGAAGAATCCTGTGGTGGATTTCTGCATCAGGAGAATACACAGCTACTAAAACATAGTTAAATACTAGAGCAGTTTTCAGGGTTGAAATTCCATTGCCTGCTCTCAGTTGTATTGTGATAAAAAGGTACTTTAAAGGAGATGCATATACGTCAATACAATATAAGCCATTAGAGAGGCTGCCAGAAAACAGGTTTTCTGATTTCCACAGAATCCTCTTCATTAATTTCTAATAGCAATTGATAAGCTTGTTTGTGCCTACAGTAAATAAACTCCATAAAGACTTAAGTTTTCAACAAAGAGTCTCAGTGCTGTTAAAGCCCAGTGGAAACTAGCACAAAGATATCAAGTATTGATTTTAAGGTGGTGTTTTTTTTAAAGAACAGAGTACTGTACATTAGCACTGATACATAAATAATTTGAGGTATGCTAAGAGGCCACTGACAATTAGGAGCTAAGTACCACATTTGGCTTTAAAAGAACTGCCTTGTGCATGCTACTAAATGCAAATGAAGTGGCAGGGGTGATAGCCAGAGTTTAATGTGGTCATGCTGCTTTATGCCATGCAAACCATCCTGTCCTTATATATAAAAGCATTTTTGCATGGCAATATTCTATGCCCGCCAAAATCAGTTGGCTCTGTGATATGTCAATCACAAGGTGTCTCTATCCACTGGCTGCATTGCCTGAGTTCTCTCCCACCCAGTTTGGTGTAGTGGTTAAGTGTGCGGACTCTAATCTGGGAGAACCGGGTTTGAGTCCCCACTCCTCTACTTGCACCTGCTGATGTGACCTTGGGTCAGTCACAAGCTCTGGCACAGCTGTCCTTGAAAAAGAGCAGTTTTCTCTCAGCCCCACCCACCTCACAGGGTGTCTGTTGTTGGGAGG
>NW_015176483.1:328794-329331 GCF_001447785.1 Gekko japonicus
GAGAAAGAAGTTTGTAAGCCGCTCTGAGACTCCAAGTGAAGGGAGGGGTATAAATCAAATCTCTTCTTCTATTCTTCTTCACCAACTGCAGCCTAGGCCACTCTTCTCTGATTGGGCCAGCATTTCAAGGTCATTTGCATATGAAGCTGATTGGACTTCACTCCATTCCACACCTCAACCCCCCCATTTGCATATGCAACCTGGTGTATTCTGAGGTAAAATATGTCCTCACCCACAACACATCACTTCCCCTTCAAAAGAAACAACCATGCCACACCACAAAAAAGACAGATCACACCACAAGCAGAATACCACAAGGCAAAAAAGATAGGAAAAGGTGCCAGCAGTCACCCCATTACTGCCACAGATATGTACCTGAGAGTGCTTCAGAGGATGGTGTGCAGGTCCCAGGTTCATGTTATAAAAGCTGCCTGGATTATGGACCATGCACAGACTTTCTACCTTAACATACCTCACAGGGTTATTGTGCGGATCATACAGGGGGGAGGAGAATGATGTCATCTGCTTTGGTTCCCA
>NW_015176483.1:329834-337973 GCF_001447785.1 Gekko japonicus
CTCCCTATGGAAGCTGCCTGGGTAATTTTGGACCAGCCACAGACTTTCTGCCTAACCTACCTTGCAGGGTTGCTGTACAGATCACAAAGCAAAAGAGGAGAATGAAGTAAGCTGCTTTGCTCCACGCTAACGAGAAAGACAGAACTTTGCCTAGGAAGAGGCTGCTGAGAGGGGAGGAGATAAAGTTGCCAACTTTAGGTATGGAAATTCCTGGAGATATGAGGGGTGGAACCTGGACAGGGTGAGGTTTGAGCAAGGATGGGACCACAGACAGGTACAGTGCCATAGACTTTACCCTCCAAACCAGCTATTTCCTCCTGGGGAACCATTGTTGCCAATCTCCAGGGGAGGGCTGGAGATCACACAGGATTACAACTGCTCTCCTGGAGGGAGGGGAAGGAGATGGAAAGCTGAAGTCAGAGGGGCACATAAAGGTAGGTTGATGGTTGGCTGGGAAGGAGATAGGCTTGACAACTCCAGGCTGGGAAATTCCTGGAGATTTGAGGGGTGGAGCCTTTAGAGAGTGGGGTTTGAGGAGGGGTGAGACCTCAGACAGGTACAATGCAATAGACTCCACCCTCCAAACTATCCATTTCCTCCTGGGGAACCACTGTTGCCAATCTCCAGGGGAGGGCTGGAGATCACTCAGAATTACAACTGCTCTTTAGATGGCAGAGATCAGTTCCCCTGAAGAAAACAGTAAGCTCTGTGTCATTATACCCTGCTGAGGTCACCACAGCAAATTGACGCTGAGTGCCAAAGACCAGGGCACCCACCCAGAGCCTCTTTCTAGAGCTCGTTGTATGTATTTCCACAATGGGCCTTATTCCTAGTTAGTCCATATAGCTTGATTCTGCCTACTCTAGGGTGCTAGAAACAAAAGTTCTTTCCTAACATCTGCTACATGTTGTAAACTTTATTGCATTGTCTGAAAGGGAATTGGCCATTGGCTGCAAGGCATTTGTGAGCTATTTCACAGATAAGATCATGACACTCTGCCAGGACCTCCGAACCCCTTGTTTGTCTTCTGGTCCAATATTGGACCACTTCAATTGACTCTCCCAGGAGGAAGTCAACAGGATCCTGGCAGTGGTAAGGCCGACTACCTGCCTCCTTGACCCATGCCCTTCCCGGTTGACAAATGCCTGCGGGGAGAACATTCAGGCACCTCTGGGAGAAATTATCAACTTGTCCCTTTCTACTGGGACATTCCCAGAGGCTTTAAAAGAGGCAGTAGTTTGTCCGCGCTTGAAAAAAACCATCATTGGACCCTATGGTCCTAACCAACTACCTCCCAGTGTAGAACGTACTGTTCCTGGGTAAGGTGGTTGAGAGAGCGGTGACCGAACAACTCCAGGCTTTCCTGGATGATGCTTCCATCCTTGATTCCCTCCAATCTGGCTTCTGCCCTGGTCATGGGATGGAGACGGGTCTGGTCACCCTTACAGATGACCTCCATAGACAACTGGATCGAGGCGGATTGGCGCTGCTGTTACTATTAGATCTAATGGTGGTGTTTGATATGGTCGACTATGATATATTGACCCACCGCCTTGCTGACGTAGGAAATCAGGGGACTGCCTTGAAATGGTTTTCCTCCTTCCTCCATGGTCAGGGATAGAGGGTGGTGCTTGGTGAGAGGGTCTCTCCACAATACCCACTTGAATGTGGAGTGCCGCAGGGTGTGATCCTCTCACCAATGTTATTTAACATCTATATGCGCCCCCTCGCCCAGTTAGTCCAGAGTTATGGGCTGGGTTGTCATTAGTATGCTGATGACACCCAGCTCTGTTAATGGACGGCCACCCGTTTTCTGTTCCTACAAACTTGGCTGAGGCTTTGGATGCTGTGGCTGGATGGTTGCAGCAGAGTCGGTTGAAGTTAAATCCATTGAAGACGGAGGTCCTGTACCTGGGTCAAGAGGGGTTGGATGTGGGTTCCAGGCTTCCCACACTGGAAAGGGCACCTTTGGTACCAGCCCAGACAGTGAGGAGTCTGGGAGTGACACTGGATGCCTCTCTTTCCATGAAGGCCCAGGTTGCTGCAGTTGCCAGATCTGCATTTTTCCATCTTAGGCAGATCAGGCTACTGAAGCCCTATCTTTCCCCCCAAGACCTAGCTACAGTGATCCATGCAATTGTCACCTCCAGGCTTGATTACTGCAACTCGCTCTATGCAGGCTTACCCTTGAAGCTGATCTGGAAATTACAACTGGTACAGAATGCGGCGGTGCACCTGCTGACATCAACGCCTGTGCAGGCTCATGTTAGGCACGTGCTCAGCCAACTGCATTGGGTGCCAGTTGAGTACCAGATTCGTTTCAAGGTGCTGGTTTTGACCTTTAAAGCCTTATATGGCCTGGGACCAACATATCCAAGGGACCGCCTCTTCCCATATATGCCTCAAAGAGCGTTACACTTGAAATATCAACACCTCCTGGTGGTCTCTGGCCTGAAGGATGCCCGTCTTCCCTCAACCAGGGCCAGGGCTTTCTCTGTCCTGGCCCCAGACTGGTGGAACATGCTCCCTATTGAGACCAGGGCCCTGCAGGATCTTCTTCAATTCTGCAGGGCCTTCAAGACAGAGCTGTTCCGCCAGGCCTTTGGTTAAGGCACCGGGCACCCATATATGGCCTCCCTGAGGTTGCTGTCACCTGTCTATTTACTGACCACCGACAACTGGCCTTTAACTCACTGCACCATCAGGCCAGAACTTTATAGCCAACTGACGCTGTTTCAAGCTGTACCCATTGTTTTAATCGTTAGAATAGTTTATCGTGTTTTAAACTGAAATTGTATTTATTATAATGATGTTACCCGCCCTGAGCCCACTTGCGGGATGGGTGGGATATAAATGCAAATAATAAAATAAATAAATAAATAAAAAGCAAATAACACTGAAATGCCCAAAACAACATCAAAACCAAACCAGAGAACATTTACTTGGAGACGGTGGAGACAGCAGCTGGGTCATTCCTGATGCAAACCATACACTGTCCACTGAGTCATACATACTTCCTCCACAATTTGCAAACCTTAGTTCCTTCTGGACAGTTATTCTCAAGTGGTGTGCCCAACCATGCTAATTTGCTAGGGGAAAAACGAATTAAGCAATGAAGGTGAGAACCCTTCTCCCTGAAAATGGTGAATTGTTAGAGCTCCTCGGCATTATGCAATTATTATTTTTTTAAGTCCTCTGGTGGCATAACAAGGGAAATGGTGTTTGCAAGGGGCTGACTGAAGGAAAACGGTGCTAATGTGGGCAGGACTTTTGAAATGTGTGTTGGCTACTGCCAGGCCTGGCTAACTCATGCAAATTGTGCAGAGGCTGCTGCTGGACCCAGACCAGTTGTCTAGTGGCTTCAAATTGTCCAGTAGCCACTCCCACACCTGGATGAGTTGTGCAAACGGCATGGTAGCAACTTGCTCAGGGGCTACTGCTGGGCCCCAATGAATCGCCTCTCCAGGGCAGGACAGAGGGGTGCAGTGGTGGACTGTGAGGCCAAATAACCCTGGGAAGGGCCAACCCATTGCCTTTTACTGACAGAAACCAAGGTTTGAAGGCTAGCAATATGGTTGTGGTTCCTTAGAAAATCCCACAATGACCAGTGAGATGTTGTTTAAAAGTAATGGCACAGCTTCTATTACTTTGCCGGGGGTGGTGGTGGTTAACTCCCAGGGTTGTTCACTCATAGCTCCAGTCTCTGGATATAAATATCTACAGATGGGGCCATGCTGAGAATTAAAGGTACCGAGGTTATAGGGTGCTCCAGAAATAATAACACTCAAATTTGGGTGTACAGGCAGAGAAAAACAAGCAGCCCATGTAGAAGACAGTGCAGTCTTGCCTGCTTGGGTAGAAGAGTGGAAGGCTGGATTCAGTCATCCCCCCTTTGCAGGTCAAACAGCTGATTGGTGCAGTTGCACCATGCTTGAAACAGCCGCTGCAGATGCGCGCACACACATGCAGACACAATGAAACAGGGGCTTACAATTCTACGACTCAGTTCCTTTCCGAATGCTTGTGTTTGTGGGTTTCTTTAACTCCTTCGAGTTGTGCCAAGTCCTTGAGGTTTTTGAGCAGATCTCGTCTGTGGGAAAATTACACAGGCAAATACAGTGTACGGCCCTACCTCAAGTCTTGGCACGCTTACTAACGTGCATGGCAATTAAAGGTAATATTGCAGAGATCAAAATCTATCCTTTTGGCTGCTGTTCCAGTGAGATCCCTTTCAAATATTGTCCCCTACCTGGCCTGCATATTTCTACAGCTCAGTATGAAACCCAACTTGCATTTGTTTTGCATATTGGATTGATTCAACAATTGATTATTAGTTTCATCCTGCTATATTTTAACGCTTTAGCTGGTTCCAAAAGTGGCTCAGGGGAATTAAATGCAAAATGCTCCTTAGGGGAGAAGATCCTCAGCTAGAGTTCCCAACTCTGGGTAGGAAAATTCCAGGAGATTTGGGAGCAGTGCCTGGGGAGGACAGGGTTTGGGGGGGAGCTCAGCGGAGGGGGAGTGTCTGTTGTGTCTGATGACGCAGAGCCCACCCTCTGAAGCTCCCATTTTCTCCAATCAGTTGTGATTCCAGTTGAAAGTCAGGCCCCACCTGGAGGTTGGCAAGCCTGTTCTTGGATGGGGCTGGACTCAGGTATGGGTAGGGGACATCTGGCTGCATCCTGCTTTTTTTGTCTGATGGCCTGGAAGACGGCAGGTGAAAGCTGGAGGGAAGGGAGGTTCTCAGATGCATCTGGATCCAGACTTGATGGATGATGCTGTGGGGGTTTTCCTCCACCTCGCGGTTTGTAATTTCCTTCTTAACAAGACAACTGTTGAATCAGGGAGGCTTGGGCTGAAATCCCTGTTTACTGTGAAGCTAACTAGAGTCCCTTAAGGGAGGTATAGTGGTGAGTGTCAGAGAAGGACCTGGGAGACCTGGTTGCAGCTGACTACTGTGGGGCACATGAGGGCACTTCTGTGAGGAAGTCACAGCACCTGGGGTTTCTTGCCAAACCTCTGCTGATGGGGACCCCCCCACACACACACTAGTGTAATGCACCTCTGTGCACAGAGCACACAGCGATGCACCAGACTCCGCAGCTGTCCTAATTCATCTATTTATTTAAAACATTTATATAAATAAATAAACCTTTCAAAAATTAGGGGAATAGTAAGAAGGATGCTGAAGGGGAAACACAAATCATTGTCAGATGCTTGGAAGCAATGTTCCCTCTAAGCTGTGGAGTCTTGTGAGCAAAAATTCCACTTTGTGAGCTACTGGCACTAAAGTTGTGAGCAAGCAATTTGGCTACTGCATAAATTAATTTGCTCTGGAGCCATCCTTCCTGAGCTAAGACAAAAATGTGTGAGCTGGAGGCTAAAAAACCATGAGCTAGCTCACACTAACTCAGCTTAGAGGGAACAGTGCTTGGAAGCTATTTAAAACCACACTAATTGAAGCCCAAATAGAATGCATTCCACGGGTTCGGAAAGATACTGCCAAGTCTAAGAGGAGGCCTGTGTGGTTAACAACAGAAGTCAAGGAAGCTATAAAAAGTAAAGAGGCTTCTTTTAAAAAGTGGAAGATCTGCCCCAATGAATAGAACAGGAAGGACCACAGGCTCTGGCAAAAGTAACCTGAGTCAATAATTAGGCATGCAAAAAGAGATTTTGAGGAGCGGGTTGCTAAAAGCATCCAGAGAAATAATAAACATTTTTTAAAAAAATACATCCAGAGCAGGAAACCAGCCAGAGAAGGAGTGCAGACTTTGGGAACCAAAGGAAAAAAGGATTGCTAAAGGAAGATGGGGAGATGGCAGAGAAGCTCAATGACTTTTTTGCATCTGTGTTCACTGTAGAAAGTGTGGGGCATGTATCCATGCCACAGCCCCTATTTTCAGGAAGGGAGTCTGAAGAAGTGAGCCAAATTGAAGCGACCAGAGATGAAATTCTAGACCTACTGGGAAAATAAAAAAACAAACAAACAGTAAGTATCCAGGTCCTGATGGCATATACCTGAGGGTTCTTAAGGAACTCAGATGTGAGATCATTGATCTACTGACCCGTATATGTAACCTGTCACTAAATTCAGCCACTGTACCAGAGGACTGAAGAATAGCAAATGTGACACCAATTTTTTTAAAGGGATCCAGAGGGGAACCAGGAAATTATAGGCCAGTCAGCCTATAATTTGTCTCAGTCAAATTAGTAGAAACTGTGATCAAAGATAGAATTGTTAGGCACATAGAGGGACAAAGCCTACTGAAAGAAAATCAGCATGGCTTCTGCAAAGGGACATCCTGCCTCACCAGCCTTTTGGAGTTCTTTGAGAAAGTGAACAAGCATACACATAACGGTGACCTGGACTTTCAAAAGGCTTTTGGCAAGGTACCTCACCAAAGACCCCTGAGTAAACTTAACAGTCATGGGATAAGAGGACAGATTCTCTTATGGATTAAAAACTGCACAGAAGCACAGAAAAGCACAGAAGAAGGCAGCCAAGATGATTAGGAGACTGGAGCGCCTTCCCTATGAGTAAAGGCTTGAAGAGTCTGGGACTTTTTGGTTTAGAAATGAGACAACTAAGGGGGGACATGATAGAGGTTTATAAAAGCATGGAGAGGAGGGAGTTGACAAAGAGAAATTTTTCTCCCTCTCCCAAAATACTAGAACTCAAAGGACATCCAATGAAACTGATGGGCAGTAGATTCAGAACGGACAAATGGAAATACTGCTTTACACAGAGTGTGATTAAAATGGGAAATTCGCTGCCAGAGAATGTAGTGATGGCCACAGGAATAAACTGCTTTAAAAGGGGATTAGACAGGTTCATGGAGGATAAGTCTGTCAATGGCTACTAGCCATGGTGACTGAGAGGAATCTCCACATGCAGAGGCATGAAGCCTCTGAATCCCAAGGCCAGGAAGCAACATCAGGGGAAGGCCTCAGCCTCTCTGCCCTGTTGCTGGCCGCCCAGAGGACCTGGCTGGCGATTGTGTGAGACAAGGGGCGATTTCACACTAGAGCTGCCTCGCGGTTGCGCCGCCGTTTGCCCCGACACAAATGTCAATTTCACACCCGAAGCTGAGAGGCTGCATTTTTTTTTTAATCCCCTGAAGACAGGGTAGCTTTATTAAATTTTGTTACACCTACGTGACTACAGAAAGGAAAAAAAGGGAAAAGGGGAAAAAAGGGAGGGGGGGAAATAACAAACTAAAATAACAAACCCCGGGATACAGACAGTACAAAAGAAAGGGAACCCACACTATAACTAAAAACCCAAGAAAGGAAGGTCATTAACAGTTAGTATACAGTTAGTCATAAAAATTAAAGCTTTCGTTTGAGTCAATGAATTAGGGAGGTTAATGAGTCCATTTTAGTAAATGTCTAATTTCTTCTCAGTATGCACAAAGACTTCATCCAGTTCGTTCATAAATCTTTTAGATCATAAGAGCTACTTGGCAACTCTTAGCCGCAAATCATATGCCTCTCTGGCCGTGCCTCCTTCTGCTCCTATTAGGTCTCCGTCCGTCTCGTCCAGGCTGGCTGCTTGGCCTCCACCGTCTTGCTGCTCTTCCTCTTTCGATCCGAAAAACCGCTTCAACCATTCTTCCGCTTTGAACACCGAGTCGATTTTTTCTCTTTTGTCCTTATATTTAAACTGCACCCCTTCTGGAAAAAGCCAGGCGTATTGAATCTGGTTGATCTGAAGTGTTGAGATAAGCTCTTTATACGCTTTTCTTTTCTGTCGGACCTCAAATGGAACGTCCTTTAGGACCCTGATAGTTGTTGATCCCAGTTGCAGGGGTCTGGCTGCTGTCGCTTTAAGAATATCATCTCTTGTCTGTCGTCGGAGAAATTTGACAACAATCTCGCCCGGCAAGTTGTTTTGCTTAATATATTTAGAGTAGGATCGATATGTCACTTCGATCTCTGCATGTGCTTCAGCCGGTGTACTGCCGAGCGATAAAACGATTAACTCAGCTGCCAGATCTTTCAAAATCTCTCCTGCTATTTCAGCCACCCCTTGGAATCTGAGAGTTTTGTTTGCTTTTTCCATTTGTAGGTTCAGTAGCTTCCTCTCGTGCAGATCCTGCTTTTGTTCCATCAGACCAACTTTTTTCTTCAGCTTTTTAG
>NW_015176483.1:338689-340272 GCF_001447785.1 Gekko japonicus
GACCCTGAGAGGCTGCATTTTGACTCGCAGCTTCGCCCGATTTCCTCCGCAGTTTCGTGATCCTGGTTTTTGAGGATCACGAAACTGCGGAGGAAATCGGGCGAAGCCGCGGTTCAAATGCTGCCCCGCAGCCTCGGGTGTGAAATTGATAAACAGTGTCGGGGCAAACGGCGGCGCAACCGCGAGGCAGCTCTAGTGCGAAATCACCCAAGATGTTCTTCTTATGTACTGCTTAAACTGGTTTCCAGAGATCCAGATGATACTGTAAACATTAAAGCCAACAGCAGCAGATTCATGCAATCAGTACAATTGCAGGTCAATTTCCAAAGGCTCTTTTAAATAATTCTGCCTCACACACACACCCCAGATCACCTGAGATTCTGCTTCCTGCTCTTGTCTAGGCAACCCTTTATAAAGGACTGAGGCTGCCACTGGAAAAGCCCAGAGCTTGTAACAGACAGTCCACTCCCTAGATACACATTTTGCCATCATTAGGCAGTTTGCTAGCATCACATGTTAATAGGGTAGTCACTCCGTTTTTAAAGATTGGTTGATTGATCCTCCTGGGCAAAGCCTTATTCCGTTATTTAACTGCTTTGGAGCTGCATAGGCTTACCTAAGCCCTAAAGAGAGAGAGAGAAAGTTTTATTTGTTTGTTTTGTATGATGCATGCCTGTTTTGCAGCTTGCTCTTAGAAGAGGCACCTCTTCTATCTTGCGCTGTAAGGAATCTCTTTGCTCTTGCAAACATGAATAATGCCTCTTCTAAGACTGTGCTTGCTGTTGGCAGTATTTATACTTGTATTTAAAGTAATTTTTACAAAAACAAAACCTGTCTGTTTTCTAGTTGATCAAAATCTAATCAATTAACCTATTAACTGACTAAACCTTGCATCCTTAAATAAGTATAGTTGCCTGAAACCAGCCTGAAATGCATTATTCTGAAACTTAGATGTGATTTTTGTGTATTGAGTGGTATTAGTAAAGGTAAAGGTTTCCCTTGCTCGAAAGCCAGTTGAATGCTACTCTAGGGGGCGGTGCTCATCTTAGTTTCCAAGCCGAAGAGCCAGCTCTGTCCAAAGACTTCTCTGTGGTCATGTGGCTGGCATGACTAAACAGTGAGGTGTACAGAATGCTGTTACCTTCCCACCAAAGTGGTACCTATTTATCTACTTCCAATTTCTTGCTTTCAGACTGTCAGACTGGCAGGAGCTGGGGCCAGAGATGAGAGCTCACTCCATCACACAGCACTTGGGTCTCGAACTGCCGAGCTACAGACATTCCGGTCCGCAACTCAGCATCTTAACCTCTGAGCCACCAAGGCCCCCTACTGAGTGGTGTTAGCCCATACCAATTAAAATGGGGGTGGGTGGGATTCCATGTCTCTGTCTATCCTATAGAGGCTTTGCAAGAGGGGTCAGGAACTAGAGGCTCTAGGGCCAAATCCAGCTTTGTGCCATATGCCTCTCCACCCCTCAGTTGTCAACCTAGTGGGGCAAGAATGCCAGGTATCAGGAATGTTAGCTGAGAACACACACATGAACTCTGTTCCTCCCCCATAACATTAAAAGGCCTAACAGCTCA
>NW_015176483.1:340323-345398 GCF_001447785.1 Gekko japonicus
GAGTTGCCAGGTTAGTCTGGTGCAATAAAAGCCACAAGGGAGAGCAGGGTAGAAATCTCTATGGTTGGCTAAAATCCAGTTCAGACTGAAAAACTTCTGCAGTTGCAGACCAGCATGAGATGTGCTAGTGATCTCCATAGAATCCTGGAGGGTGCACTGCCTAATGCAGAACCACATGGCCCGTCAGCAGCACATATGGGTCATGAAAACTGCATTTACAACAAAATTTAAATTCTGTACTGATGGCCAAATAAAAGAAAAAATAAATTCCAAACAAATTATGCTGAAAAAAATCTATGAAATATTTTAAAAAATTCAGCGTATGTGCTCTCTGTAAACTTGGCTTGATTCACACATGAATCGCTTCTTGGTGAATTGCACATGGGAAGGGGCCATTGTATCACATGGCATCGCACCACAGACAGTACCTGGCACATTGCATCACATCACCCTAAATCCAAAACTCCATCCTGGAGTCAATTCACTCACTCCACTAACAGCTGTCAAGCATACAAAGACAAATATTGAGAGATATCAAGCATTGGCTGCATATGTCAATCAGGCCTCTGTTGATATCCCCATCTTGCTGTGGAAGCTGACTGGGTGATTTTGGACCAGCTGCATAGTTTCAGCCAAATTTACCTCACAGGATTGTTGTGTGGATAAAAAGTAGGAAAAGGGAATAATGTAAGCTGCTTTAGTCCCCACTGTGGAGAAAGGTGGGGTATAAATGAAGTAAATAAAGAATAAATATAGCTGCAGATGGGAGGCAGATAAAAGGTAGGCTGGTGAATGGCTGAGAAGGAGGGAATGAGGCAGGGAGAGGATATGGGTATTGCCAAAAGGAGGGGGAAAGGTTAGGAAATACCTAGAAATTTGGGGGGTGAGCCTGGAGAGTGGAGTTTGAGGAGGGAAGGGATCTCAGAGGGATATAATGCCATAGAATCCACCCTCCAAAGCAGCCATTTCCTCCAGGGAAACTGAGGTTGCCAACCTCCAGGTGGGGGCTGGAGATCACTCGGACGTACATCTGTTTTCCAGATGACAGAAATCAGTTCATCTGGAGAAAATGGCTGCTTTGTGGGGGTGGACTCTATGGCACTTTACCCCACTGAGGTCCCTGTCCTCCCAAGGCTCCATCTCCAAACCTCCAGGGATTTCCCAACCTAGATCTGGCAAAACTAAGGGGAACTGTTCTCTGTAGTTGGAAGATCTGTTGTGATTCCTGGCAATCTACAGCCCCCACCTGGAGGTTTGTAACCCTGGAAGGAGAGAAGGAAGCAAGAAAAGTGGAGAGACTATGGGAGCTTTCAGGAAAAGGAAAGAGATAATAGTGGGAGATGGAGGAAGTGAGATGCATCCTGCAAGTCCTTGAAGGTTCCCACTTGTCTCATAGAATTTGGGGAAATGTGAAATAAGCAACAGGAAGAAGAAAACAGCTGGCTAAGACTGCAATCCTGTACACACTGTTCTGGAAAGGTATGGATTCTATAGGGTTCTTAGGAGCACATAGTGAAGATACGAATGCAGGTACTATGGCAACTAAAAACAAATAGTGCCCCACAACTACTCAAGGATTACTATCGAAGAGCACCGAAACACCAGCCACACATCATCCAGGTTCATTCACCTGTACATATTTTCATGTGCCACTTGTGACATTGTGAGCCGCAATATCCTTTGGTCATTTACACTGGCTCAGTCAGGCTTTCTCTAACTAAGAGAATAAATGGCCTCAATTTGGGTATTAAAAATGTAAACATGGCAGCAGGAGGGGCATATTTCAGTCTCCCTATTTAGCAACATATTTAAAGGTTACCATGGCCTTTTATGTATGGACAGCTTTCTGCACAGAATCCAAGTAGCCAAGCCTTTAAGCTTGACTTCAGATTTGTGTGCTGGCCGTATGCATCAAAGTTTTTTTTAAAATTACATAATTGCCCTATCGCAGCTGCGCAGTTAATCTTGAAATTGACCAAAGTATTTTTTTAAAACTGACTAGAGAGCAGCTGCTCTCAGATTTTCCTCCCCACTTTGATGCCCCAGGAAAGTCCCTCCCCCACCCACATGGAGGTCATTCCACTCACTCTGCCTCTTCCACCATTCATTGGTGTGCAAGCTCCACTTTTCCCCTCATTGTTTTACATTTTCCAAAATATTTTACAAGCGGCATGAGTCTAGCAAAATGAGATTATCGCTGGACTCAGATTGCCCCAGGGGTAAAGGATGTATCCTTGTCTCCCTGCCGCTGGTGTTTGTTCTGTTGATATGCCAATAAAGGTTCTGATTGATTAATTGATTGATTCAGATTGCTGGGGAAAATGACAGAGGGAAAAATGTGCTTCTCTGGCAGCTCTCCAAGAAGCCTCTTTGTGAGCTCTGAAAGGGGGAAGGGAGGGGAAAGGGAAAGACTGGCTGCTGTTTCCTGTAGATGTGCTCCATTACACCAGAAGTGTTTTTTAAAAGGATGGAGTTCAAGTGAATTATACAATTTAAATAAAAACTCCTTGCCCTCCAATGTGTTTTGGATTCTGCAAGATGCCGATGTCTACAGGAAACAGTAGTCGGTGTTTCCCTTCTCGGAGAGCTGACAGAGAAGCACTTTTTTCCCTTGTCATTTTTCCCCAACAGTCTGAGCCCAGCAATAATCTCATTTTGCTAGACTCATGCTGCTTGTATTTTTTAAATATAGTACAATGAGGGGGAAAGTGGATCTTGCACACCAATGAATGGCGGAAGAGGGAGAGGGGGAGGAACAACCTCCATATGGGCGGGGGAGTGACCTTCGAAGGGCAGCAAAGGGGGAAGGAAAATCCAAGGGAATCTGCACGCTTTTGAATTACCTTCAGCTTGGAAAGCGAAGCAAGGGGAAAACTGGCATAAAACCAATCTCAGAAAACCCAGGAAAAATCAGCGACTAGAAAGCGAACTGAGTACTGAAGAGGGGGAAATCAATGTGGACAAAAAATAAAAACCAATGGAAATGCACAGTGAAAGCGAGGGAAAATGCAGAATGACAAAGAAAACCCAACGGATATGCACAGTGAAAGTGTGGGAAAACACCTGTACATAATAGACCCATGTTTCAGCAAAAAGTTTTAAATGGTGGCTTCAGCATGGAGGAGATGAATTCAAACACAGCTTGGCTTCAGTTGTGACTGGGAGCAGCTTGCTCCCTGCAGAGATTAATTGCCCCTTGTTAGAAGTTTATACCGGTATATGCTATTCTCCTTGCTTTGCTAGCTTAGGCTGGTCCACATGTGCTCTGGTGGGATCATCCAATCAGATTTCCAGGGACTGTCCTTAATTTGCTACCTGAATTCCTTTAAGTTGGAGATACCGGGGAGGTTGATCATGGAACTTTCTGCATGGAGAGCACGACACTGTCACCAAGCCACAGTCTTTCTCTAATACTGGTGCTTGGAAATGGTGAACAGATGCTGCTGCCTTATACTAAATCGCAACACTGGTCTCTCTAACTTGGGGTTGTTTACTTTGACAGCGGCTGTTTTTTACAACACAGGCCTAAGAACTCTCTGTTTTGGCTACTGCAGAATGCTTCTTTCTTCCCAACTTTCTTCCCATGGAAGCTAGATGCACTGAAGTAACTCTTGGGTGTTGCAGTGTGCTTCTCTAGGGACAACTTTACTCAACACACTGTTGATCAGGCACACTTCACAAGCATTAAATTCTTTTTTAAAAATATAAGTGAGGCTGAGCAATAATTACACATTTAGGACCTGAGGCAAGTTTGGAATTGTTCTATGGTATAATCATTCATTTTAATACTCTGACTCTTCATGTCCCTTTGTAGTTATGGTTTGTGTTTCAGCTCCAGCATCTTCATTTGGACAGGACCTCACTTCCCAAGCAAACCCTGTGGGCTGAGTCCTCTGTCTGATGTTTAAGGCTGAACTTACACATTACACACAACAGAGAGGTTGTGCCAAAAATTTATTTATACCTTCGGCTTAAAATGGCATTTCCATGCTGAGCTCTTCCCTTTTCCATTGTGATGTTTAGCACACACACCACCTTAAGATAGACGGGGTGGGGGAAAAAAATTTCTGGTCTTTGCACCATCTCAACCTTGATAAATGGTTCAGCACTTGAAATCATCAGATCCTGTTCAGCCGCTGTCAAAGTTCATTGCAAGGCAAAATGAGATCTACAAGTGAAAAACTATCTCAGTTATTGAAATAATTTCAGTAAATTGTCCCCGATTGCACAAAAGCAGTTGTTCCGCCCTCAGTCTCCCATTTCCCCGGGTTGTACTGCTCAATTTCCCACTATTTGCTATGTTGACGCATTTTGACCCACATCTCCTCACAATTTCCCCCATGTCTTCCAGATCCTAAAAAAATAAGGATCAAGAAGACGTGGGGAAAATCAGGGGGGAGATGCGGTCAAAATGGAGCCACACAGCAAATGGTGGGAAATTGAGCAGTACAACTGGGGGAAACAGGAGACCAAGGGCACAACAACTGCTTTTGTGGAATTGGTCTGTGTTTGCCCTGTGCTCCACTTCCTCTCTTTTTTGTTAACATCTGGCCTGATGAGAGTTCTGGGGAATTTGAAAGTTTGTACACTGTTAGGTGTCATCATGTTGGCCCTAATAAAGGGTAATACATGGATTGTGTTCCTCTGCATTTACTGGGCCATTGACTTCAGTGAGGAATCTGTGCTTATAGTCCTGTTTAACTTGCAAATCTAACCAATATATCACTCACTAAAAATGTTCCTTATCATCTCCCCTGTACTCCCACAAAGACCAATAGCTTGACTGGTATCCTGACAGTAAGAGGTGATGGCTTATCATTTATTTTGTTAAAATATCTATACACTTTCTTTCAAATTGCTCAAGGCAGCTTATACATTCAAGTTTTAAAATATACAAAAGATAAAATATAATAAACCACACAGGCTCCGATCGCCGGGCCTGGTCTGGGTGGAGGGGGGGGAAGCCGGCGACCGGAGCCTACAGGCTCCGATCGCTGGGCCTGGTCTGGGTGGAGGGGGGAAGTTGGCGACCGGAGCCTACAGGCTCCAATCGCTGGGCCTGGTCTGGGCGGGGG
>NW_015176483.1:345447-370643 GCF_001447785.1 Gekko japonicus
GGGGGGGGGGGGGGACCCCGGGCCGGGGGCCGGGGGGGGGGGGGGGGGGGAAGCCGGCCCAGGAGTGGGTGGGTGTGAAAGGGAAAATGGACCCTGCGGCCGGAGGCCTCTGCTGGAGTGTGGGGGTGGTCTGCTGGAGTGTGGGGGTGGTGGGAGGGGAACGGACCTTCAGGAATAGCGGCAGCTTGCTTTGGTAGTCATCGTCGTCCGAGAGGAACAATCAAAATGGCGCCAGCTGACGCTCCGATACATCTCGCAGTGGTGGTGTGGCCGGGACCGGGCTTCGCCTTCTTATTGGTCAGCAGTTATGGTAAGTGGCAGTCCCACCGGCCTAACACTAAAGGGGCCAAATTTAGAACGTTCAATATAGAACGTTGCTATTCAATTATAATAAGGGAGAGATACCACTGAAGCAACATTTTTTCTCACTGCTCCCACCACATGTCTGCAGACACTCCTGCCTCCGCAAACTGTATCCACTCCACTCATATCTCTTTGCCTTGGCTGGCTTGAACCTGAAAGGACAGAAGATTCCGTCGCTTCCTGCTACCAGCAGCCAGCAACAGGCAGGCAATTTCTGCCCAGCAACCCTGAAAATGGAAGTGTTAATAATCAAGGAATGATACTTAGTGACTGTCACTTGGCACAGGCAGTCGAGACCCATTTAGCTCTCCTGGCAGAATAAATAATCATATCAGCAGGTGGAATGGCTGAGAAATTAAGATAACAACCCTGCATTGCACTTAGGAGAATTGTCTTCCTGGACAGCCCCGCCAAGTTGAGGGACCTGGTAGCTCCTGCTTAGCCTTCTTCCTGTCAGCTTTCTTCGTTTTCTGACTTTCACACCCATACACAGCAATGGGGAATACCATAGTATGAGTTCCCTTGATTTTGGTTGCCAGCAAAACGTCCTTAAGCTGAAGGAACTTTTCCAGCTCCTTCATGGCTGCCCTCCCCAGTTTTCAATCTCCTTCAGATTTCTTGGTTGCCGCCTCCCCTTTGGCTGATGATGGAACCAAGCAATACAAAATCTTGAACAATTTCAGTTTCCTCATCATCAGCCTTAAAGTTGTGTGATTCCTCAGTAAATACCTTTGTCTTCTGGATGTTCAGCTGTAATCCTGCTTTGGCACTTTCTGCTTTAACCTCTGTCAGTAGTCATTTCAAGTCTTCACTATGTTCTGCCAGTAATAAAGTATCATCTGCATATCTCAAATTGTTAATATTCCACCAATTTTCACTTCTGCCTTCATCTAAATCTAATCCAGCTTTCCTTACGATATGTTCTGCATACAGATTTTGGAGAGAACCTGCTGCTGTTTTCTAATATCAAATGCAGGTGGTTTTTAAATAATGTGTGCATATCTGTATATATTTTAAATTATTATGATTATGATTATTATTATTATTATTATTATTATTATTTGAATTTCTGAATTGCCCCATCCCATTTTCACTCCTGATTAAAAGAGAATGACTTTGAAGCTGAATGCGATAAGAAGGAAGCCCCCCCCCCAACAGACCTGCAGCTCCTGGCCTCTCAGTACCGCCCAGTGTCCCAATAAAATATGGAGGATATTTTATAGGCTTACTCAACCCTGTATCATCACAGTGCACACTTCACTACCCCCACTGTTCGTAGCCAGTGAGATAGACTGAAATGGGAAAGGCACAACAGTCACATTGTCTCTCTTTTTTTTGTATTTTTGCATTTTGTTTGTGTGCATGTGTGTGTGCACGTGTGTGTGCCTGTGCCTCAAAGTCATGGTGACCTCTGGCGACTCCTACTGGGACATGCAGGACGTTCAGAGAAGTGGCTTGATAGCCTGCCTCTGCCTCCCGGCCCTGGTATTCTTTGGAGGTCTCCCATCCAAGTACTTGGCAGGGTCAGCCCTGCTTAGCTTCTGAGATCTGACAAAATTGGGCTTGCCTGGGCTATCCAGGTCAGGGCTCACATCCTAGTCTTGTGGGGGGGTTTACATCTGCATAGTAGGTGAATTGACTCTGCCTGGGGCCATGGATGGGCTGGTCAGGTAATTATGTGACATGAGGGAGGAAGTATGTCTCCCATAAGGTTGTGTGGGACAGTGTAGGCATAAAATGTGGATAATACAGAGATAAATAAATACCCAACAGTAAGACATTTTTTAAAAATACAATGTTTATAATCATTGGTTGACTCTCTGATTTGCTCACGGTTTATATGATTGGCTGCCAAGCAGCATGCAATGACTATTGGTCTGTGGAGGAGGCTGCATGGGGGAAAGTAGGAATCCTACCAGGCTGTGTGAGAATACACACATGTGAAACACTGTCAATTGCACTGTATGGTACTGTACTGTTTGAATACATGAACAGTTACCTGACGAACAGGCTTGTACTGTTCACAAACAGCCAAACTAACACAAAATCTTCTAACTGTTCATGACTGGCAAACAGCTCATGATGTGAATTGGTGGGTATGTGAGCAACCCTAGACGCACTCTCCCACCTAAGCTTCCAAACAGAGAGTGATGAAGACAGCCAGCCAAGCATCCTGGGACTATTCCCAGCATTTGGAAACCAGAGGTATGTTGCCTCGCAGTATGACAATTCTATATTATTTGCTATCATGGCTATCAATGAAACATTCAGAGAGCTGTCCTTTAGCTATTTACCCTGCTTAGCTTCTGAGTTCTGATGAGACCAGGCTTGCCTGTGCTATCCAGGTCAGGGCACCAGTAACACCATCTCTGATGGCATTTCTACAGGCTGGGGTTAACTTGCATGTATTTCCTACTTTTATTGAGCACTGGGGCTTGGCTTCAGCTGTGGCAATCCTTGGTAGTATTAAGCAGTTGTTAACATGTTGTCCATCACAAAATGTTTACTCCCTGAGTGACAAATAACACATCTGGACTGCAAGGAGTGTTTGATCTGAAATGCCAGATGCAGCTTGCTGGGAACAGTCAAGACCAGGCTGTTTGCTGAGCAGTTCAAAGCATGAAATCTAAAGGCTGTTCTGATACCTTAATTTGGTTGTTTCTTTTTCCTCCAGTAGCTTCTACTTGAAAGGAAACATGCCTTGTCTGTCTTGATATGCATTTCTCCCATTGGTCTTTGTCATACACATTCTTACGATGTAACAGGCCACATCTTGCACTTTGGTTATCTGTAGATGTTGCTGTTTTGGTCCCGAGCCTCAAAGTGAACTTAGAAAATGAACAGGACTGAAAGGGAAAGAATTTTGAGGGCCATGTTTCTTTGTGTGGAAACAGACATCCTTTTCAGATGTTTGGGATTGGGATTTGGATACACTGAACTCACTGCCCCATTCTCCGTGCATTGATTGGCTCTGTGAGCAGGCACATAGGTGTGATTAGGTGCCTGGGCATCTTGCACCAGCAGGTAATACCACATAGAAGCAAGGTGCTTAGAACTTGTATGTACATACTATTGCACTGGAAATGAATTGATCCAAGACATGGAAGCAGGGGGAAGGAGGCACAAATCTACTCCCCATAGTCAGAAGAATCTATTACACTTCTCTCTCCTGCCCTTCCTCCAAGGAGTTCACAGCGGCATAAATGGTCCTCCTCTCCTCCATTTTTTTAATCCTCACAACAGCCTTTTGTGAGGATAGATTCTTTTTGTCTGGTGTTTTACTGGTGCTTTACTGTTTTACTGGTGTTTTACTGTTACTTCGTGGCCCAAGCAATGTGGAACAAAGAGAATTTTGATGCAATCATATATGCAATTGTTATCAAGATTTCCTCTTTTTTGCAGTGTTTTATCTATGTAATGTGTGTTAGAGGGAAAGAATGCATGTGAAGTGAAGGAGCTGGAAGCTTCAGCATAGCAGACATGTATAAAAAATTTTAAAAAGTAAAGAATTCCTAATGCATTGCCTCTACTTCAGAAACTAGAACAGGTAATTCATAATTCCAGAATCCAAGACTGTCAAGAATTTTGGAGGCATCCCTATAAGGGAAGAACTCTGTCACAACTTCTGTTGCTGATCACTCTGGGAATGAAGGGAGTGGAAGAACTTTTTGACTCACGCCAGTGCAAGTCAGTGAGTGGCCTTTCATCCTTGCTCAATTTAAAACATGACTTTAAAAAACTAGTTGCTAACCAGGACTGTGTAAAAAGTGGATGTCAAAGTTGTGGTTTTGTGTGCCATGTTGCACTCTTATTTGGAAAAGCAAGAATGACTACACTGGCATGCAGCAGTAGAGATCATCACAGCCACGTTAATTCCAAATCCTGCTTAAAAATAACTACCTGTTCTTGTAAAAGTTAATAATTAGGTGCAGGATAGTTGAACTGCACATAATTAATACAATAATATTTGTTAAATGTAGTTAAAAGGGTAAAGTTAAAGGTTCCCTTGCTCGAAAGCCAGTCAAATCTACTCTAGGGTTGCGGTGCTCATCTCCGTTTCAAAGCCAAAGAGCCAGCGCTGTCCGAAGACGTTTCTGTGGCCATGTGGCCGGCATGACTAAACACCAAGGTGCACGGAACGCTGTCACCTTCCCACCGAAGTGGTACCTATTTATCTACATGTAATTTCTTGTTTTCGAACTGCTAGGTTGGCAGGAGCTGGAACTAGAGATGGGAGCTCACTCCATCATGCGGCACCTGGGTCTCGAACTGCTACTGACCTTCCACAGCCTGCAGTTCAGTGTCTTAACCACTTAGTTAAGAGGTTGGAAATGTGATGTTCCTCTTGTAGGTGTATCTAGTATATGCTAGTTGGAAATGCAGTCTCTCTCAGAGTGCAAGCACATTCATGATTTGCTTGCTAGAGCAGCATTTCCTAAACTTTTGATAGTTGAGGCACATTTCTAAAAGTTTAAATTTTAACTCTTGAATTTGAAATGGGGTATTTTTATGGATCTGGATTTTAAGTTGCTTTGAAAGTCAATCTGATAGAGAAGAGGGTATAAATATAATAAATAAATAAATAAAATAAAATAAGAGCACCAGTTAAAGAAGCTACAATAAATAACCATGGCTGAGCATGATATCTGCATCTTACACATGACACATAGAGGGTGTTTTATCCTGTTTAGATCTGACTTTTTGCATGCAACCATACACTTACATAAGTCCAAAGGCTGTATTTGTCTAAAGCAGAGGTCTTTAATTTTTCATTGGGACTCTAGCGATTTGCACATAACGTATCCATCACCAATATATATAATCTCAAGGTAGTATTGTTTTTGAAGACAGTGACACATCTCCACACCTTTCATTTTGGAGGATCAGCATCTTACCTTAGAAGAAATACAGACAGCAGTTGTTAAAAGTGTCTTGCACACCCATTCAGTTATTTAACTCTTTGTGGGCTTCTGTTTGAAGTAATAGATGGAGAATTCAGGCTTGAAATTTATTGAGGCTGCCAACATTTTCCACATCCCAATTGCTCCTCTAGTTTCTGCAAATTTGAAATTTCCTGTTTGCATTTCTAAAGCCGTCCTTGGGTCCTGGGATGCTCAGGAGAAAAGTGGGCGCATAAGTATTTAAAATAAAGCAGAGCCAATGTATTAGGAATTCTCCATTGGTTTTCCCCCCTGAATTTTGTACAGAGCACTATGCATGAGCAATTTGCTGTAGCTTTCAGTTCCTTCAGCTCATATGTGTCTTATTTTCTTCTCTGTGTAACTGATGTGCATGCCTGCATTGAACTAATATTGCAAAAAAAACCTTTGTGATATATCCGCAAGTATTCAATCAAGATTATTTTTGTGTAGTGTTCTACCAATGTTCAGAAGTGGCACATGGACACTGGTAAAATAATACACAAAAAGAATCTGGGTGCAATCTTATATCAGTGTTGTGTTTTCCCCATGCTTTATCAATATGTTCATGTGTGGTGGTGGCGGTGAAATTTTAAATGAATTGAAACCACGGAAACAGTGCACAGACCAGTTCTGAAAAGAATTGTAGAAATAACTCCAAACAGAACTTTGGAGGAATTGAATGTAAGGCAGAGCTAACTTCATTAAAAATAAAGGAGAAGAACCAAAGAAATTCACTTATCTCTAATGTAACTAGAACTAGAGTGAATTTGCTCCCCCCTTTAACCTGCCTCAAATTTCTGCATCCATAGGGAGAAAAAAACAGCTAGTTCCTTTGAAGGTTCAGCAGTCTCAACTCATAGCTGTATTTAACTGACTGTACTCAATTGTTCACATGCAACAGTATTTGACTGTATTTTGGTTGTTGGTTGTTGGATTGCAGTGGTATTTTGTATTTGGCAATGGTTGATAGCTGGCATACAAATATATTTAATGTTGATATGCACTGATATTTAGTGTTTAGCAGATTCTGTCAATTTTAATTCCCCAAGAATACATGTGCACATTTATGTGCACTCAATGCTTATTTAGATAGTCCTTGTTAAACCTTGTAGTCTTTCCCATTTATCGAACGCTAGCAATCCGCAGTTTTTTAAAACATGGAGGGAAAAGATTCTCACCAGTTTTCTTATTTAGTCTGACTAATGCTTTTATTTTATGGAATGCTATGCAGTTTGATGCAGGGGGGAAAACCTGAGAGTTGTCCTACAAAGCTCCAAGTACAAGGCTGTCATTTTTCAAGGCCAAGGAGTCCCATTTTCAGGACTTTTATCATAACCTTTTGTGCCCTCCGGGGCCCTAAATGGAACAGGTGTGTGTTTTGCTGCCTAGAGAGAGCAGCCGAGGCAAGCTATCTCCACAAACAATGGACATCATTGTTGTCTACCATGTATTGCTCCAAAGGACTTGGTTGTCTAGCAGAGGGAGGACACTTAACAAAAGCTCTCCGTGAAGTGGATTCTAGATGATAGATGGAGGAAATAGTTGCTTTTAAGGAACAACGGACAATGACCAAAAAACAAACAAAAAACCCACAGGTTTTACAGCCGCTGATCTGCACTGCCCATAAAGCAAGGGGCCTCCTGTCTCGGTGGTGATGGTGAAGTGGCTTCAAACAAGCACACTGTTGATCCTTGAGGGCAAAGAAGCTTTCGTGTTTCTTTTTTAAAAACCAATCTCTGTTCCTGTGATGTTGGAGGGTGTACGTTTTAGCTTAAAGAGGGCTCATAAGTTGTATGTGTGTGCCTCTGTGCAGCTGGGAGATACTCGGTCTATGAGATGATTATTAAACAAAACTGAAATGCTGAGCAGCAACTCCCTGAGCAATCCACAGCCAGCTCATCCCTCCGGACTCTCTTAGCTGACACGGACAGCTCCCTTTGGGGAGTAACAGAATATTTTCTGTTACACAGCGGCTCTACCAAGTACCTAATGGTACGGTGAAAATAAACGGTCCGTGCAGGTATGTTTTTGGACCTGTGCCCCGAATCAAGTGGATAAGGAACATTCACAGAGCTGTGCTGTGAAAACTGTAACTACACGTGGGGGTGTACATGTCACCTTATTTCCCCTCACCATCAAAAGTTTTTGGTTTTTGTTTTTTACCAGACAGGTTCCAAGCGGAGTTTGTCAGGGCCTCATGTCTGACGAAGAGAGATTTGACTCTTGAAAGCTTTATACCGTGAAAATCTTGTTGGTTTCTAAGGTGCTACTGGACTCGAATCTAACTTTGCCAGGGCTGTTTCTCACATTACATAGCGGCAGGCTATTGTAGTTTCCCAACCAGTGTGCCCGTTTGGAATGTTGTGTTTGCTGCATTAAGCATGGAGGTACAACACCTTTGTTTGCTAATGCTGTTGTCTATGAGTAGAAGTGAGAAGTGGTGCTGATCTCTGGTGTGTCTGGCAGTACAGTCAATGGGGATCTGGCTTGGTGTCCTCTTTCAAGAGTGATCTTGGCAAGCCAGTATCCAGAGAAAGCCTGTGACTCAGTGGTAAAATAGCACATGCTTTGTTTACAGAAGGTTCCAGGTTCAGTCCCCAGCATCACCTGTTAAAAAAGATCTTCAGCAGTGAGGCTTGGGAAGACCAGCCTCAGCCCCAGACTCTGGAGAGTTGCTGCCAGCCAGAGTACAGCATACTAGGCTAGATGGACCAATGACCTTGACCTGGTATACAGTAGCTTCATACATTGCTCAGCCTGTCTATCTAATAAGACTGGGGGACTGCCCTGCTTCAGGTTCTGATGGAACGTGGGAGTATCCAGCTTCTTTACCGGCAGGTGATTCTAAAGATTACTGACTAATAATGAATTGGCTAAGCTTGTAAGCAGGCAAGTATCCAGTTTAACCATAAACTTACTCAATGGCCATAGCGAAGCCACTGTACTCTCCTGTGGCAATCCCCATAATGGGATAGTAATACTGGCCTATTTTGAAAAATTATTGTAGTTATCGCCAGTGTTCCCTCTAAGCTGAGTCAGTGTGAGCTAGCTCACAGTTTTTTAGCCTCTGGCTCACACATTTTTGTCTTAGCTCAGGAAGGATGTCTCCAGAGCAAGCTAATTTAGGCAGTAGCCAAATCGCTCGCTCACAACTTTAATGCCAGCAGCTCACAAAGTAGAATTTTTGCTCACAAGACTCCACAGCTTAGAGGGAACATTGGTTATCACTCTATTTGTGTCTGTACTTTATTTAGATACTTGTACCCCACTTTATACCCTCTTGGGGAATCAAAGTGGCTTACAACATCATTCTCCCTTCTGGCATTTTATCCTGCGAGGGAGCTTGAGAGAGACTGAATGGTCCAAGGTTACCCAGCAAGCTTCCTTGTGAGAGTGGGAACTCCAGCCTAGATTTCCCAGATCCTACGCAATGCTTTAATCTCTACATCATGCTCATATACTTTGCCCGTTATAGCACCATCTAAACATAGATTCTTATTAAATTGTCAATAATATATGAATTATTATCCTGTGGTACTTTCCCTTTTTTCATGGTCATTATTGGTTTTTGTACCAAAGCCAACTCAGGATTTTAAAAACATTTCTAATGCATGATTAATTATTATTAAAACACACATGAAATATGTAAGGCAAATGCAAGCCTGGTTGATGTACCTTAATTAATGAACTAATAATGCGATCTGTATCTTGAAGCCTCACATCTTTTAACTGTCTCATTCCTATAAAAATGGGGTTCTCACGGTTCCTTTTGAAACAACGCATAGAACACCCAGGGTTATTAGAGGACGGGTGATACATGTGTGCGAGTGTGTAAGGGGGGTATCTGGTTAAACTTTCCTCTTAAAATGAATGAATGAAATGGGCCCACCCCACAAAAACTCTGCTTCCCCAGGGTCCAGCACAAATACTGTGAATAGTCACGTTAGTCTGTTGCCGCAAAAATATTTATTTTCTTATTTATTTACTTCATTTATTTCTTGCCTTTCCCCTCAATAGGGGCCCAAAGCAGCATACATCATTCTCCGTTCCTCAATTCTATCCTTACAACAAGCCCGTCAGGTAAGTTAGACTGAGGTTACGTGGCTGGCCCAAGGTCACCTAGCAGGCTTCCACTGCCGAGTGGGAATTTGAACCTTGGCCTCCTAGATCCGAGTCTAACACTCTAACTACTGTGTCACACGGACTCTCTAAAGACTCCAAAATAGAATTTCATAGTCACATGTTTTTATCCTGTTCTGTTGCTATGGCTTTTTTGCTAATGCAATAAAGATATATATATATGGAATTTCATAGCACCTCGAAGTCTAACAGTTTTATCATGGCGCAAGCTTTTGTGCACTAGAGTATACAACAAAGTGGGAATGGAACTCACA
This sequence comes from Gekko japonicus, assembly GCF_001447785.1. Lineage (NCBI taxonomy): Eukaryota > Metazoa > Chordata > Lepidosauria > Squamata > Gekkonidae > Gekko > Gekko japonicus. Next base: position 355,127 of record NW_015176483.1, read on the forward strand.
ACTGCTTATGTTTCAGCAGCAGTGCCGTCCTAAGCAGAGTCACACTCTTCCAAGCACATTGACTCATTGACTTTATCAGACATAGCATGGCAGCGAAAATCTGTTAGCCTTCAAGGTGCTTTTAGGCTCTTTTTTATTTTTTAGACCCTGGTAAATCACTTTCCCTCTTTTTGTCTTCTGAAGATCACTCTAGAAGGTTTTGTAAGGAGCAGCGGCTAGCATTCTCCTCCTGTGTCCAGCTTCCTCCCCAAAGTCTCTGGAAGTTAAATTTCTTGTTTCTTTGTTCACATCATTTATACCCTGCCTTTCTCCCTAGTGGGGATCCAAAGCGATTTACAGTGGCCCCTGCCACACGGCAGGGGAAAAGCCTCTAAAGGCCACGGATCCCCTGGCCGCAGCGCCTTTTCTCCCCGGCACGATCAAACGGCGGGGAGAAAACACGGCTCTGACCGGGAGCCGGCCGAACTGCTCATGTCGGAGCATGCGCAGTTTGGCTACGGGCCGGGGTTGGCAAGGACGCGCCGGCGATCAAACGCCCAGCTTGCAACGCGGCTTCTCGTTGAACCACCAAGGTAGGTGGTTTCAACTTGAGGCGGATTTGTGCGGGGAAGGGCCAGTTCGGGGACGGAAGCTCGACGCTTCCCAGATGTTGTGTTGTGATCGTGCCGGTTTGATCAGCCCCCGAACTGTCCCGCTCCCGGCCCAAATCGCCTAGTGTGAACGGGACCAGTGTTCTCCTTTCTTCCATCTTATCATCACAGTAACCCTGTGAGGTAAGTTAGGCTGAGTAGGCAGAACTAGACCAGGGTCTTTGTTATGATCATAGGTCAGCCAAGATTGATATACAGAGAGTCATTAGCACATCTATGTACCCAGCAGGCTGTATGGAAGAGTGATGATCTGAACATTGGTCTTCTAGGGGGTCCCCTACCTATTTGAGCCTGGGGGCACATTTGGAATTCTGAGACAGTGTGGTGGATGCAGTCACAAAATGGCTGCCCAAAAATGGCTGCTGTAGGAGGTGGAACCAACCACAAAATGGCTGCTGAGACTTAACTTTAGTCATACAGTGGCCAAGTTCAGACTGCAGGAGGGAGTCATGGCAAAAAAGAGCCAAAACAAACTGTTCCAGGTTTTCCCGGTCACACTTCACCAACTGATATGGGAGCATACCGGGGAGGAGGTGCAAGGGAGCATTCACACTGTTGGCCTGCCCCTGGCGGAGGCATGGCTGTAAGGCGCGGCTTTTTTGGGGGGTAATCTGGAGATATGCGCTTATGCACATAAGCACACAAGACAAAACACAGCTTTTTGCGTTCACACTTTGTTGGTGCGGGATGGACACAGTATAATCACGCTTTCCAGGGTTTGATACCACTTTCACCAGGTATCTTTTAAACTTGGGAGCAAAGCGTTACAAGATGGGTTGAATACGGCTGGGGAATGCCGGACAGATGTTCCGGTGTGAACGGCCCCTTTAATCCGGTTGTGGAACGTTTCTGAAATGTGCCTATATTGGGACAAAACTGCGAGTCTGAACTCGGCCAGTGAATATCTTTTTGATGTGGTGGCAGCTATTACCAAAGCAACATTTTTGAAAATCTGCACAGCCAATCAAATCTGCACAGCCAATCAAATCCCCACCCACTTTCTAAAAACACTTAGTGGGTACCAGGAAAGGTGTCAGCAGGCACCACGGCACTCACAGGGGTCATGCTGGGGACCCCTTACATAACAGTGTTTTAAATTAACCAATCAGTTAAGTGTTTGTTAGAGTTTTAAATATAAATATTTAAATATTAAGTATCATTAACTGATTGAGCACCACACATCCACATACATATATGCATATTTCATGCCTTGCAGCTACCGAAATATGTTTTGAACTCGGGATCACTTATGGCAGGGAAATTATATTTTTCGAGTTTATCATTTCCACACTCACTGTCTTGCCTTTGAAACCAGTGGAGGATAGGCCTTTGAAGAGTAAACTGATACTGCAGACAGGACAGAATCTTCAGCAAGGCATAATTGTGGGCGGGGTGGGGAGTCTCCCTGCATGGCTCTTGCTATGAAGTGAGGGGTGTTCCAGGCACGTCTGGAAATATGAAAGAGGACTGGCAATGAAAAATAGCGGCTATCCCTTGTAAATAGTGACTGTTGTAGTATTATCTGCTTCGCTTTCACACAAATATCGGTGACTAAGCTAAACCATATGCTATTGTCTTAGGAATCGTTTACCTAACTCTTTATGTTGCACTCTTTAGCATTGTCCTGTTAAATGCACCTCAGTTTGGCTCCTAACAGATCTCAGCTCCTGCAGTTACAGGGAAACCGGTTCAGATTTAAGCCCCCAAAGTGACAGACTGCAATACAAATATCTGAGGTTAGGTCACTTGGTTCTTTCTTTTTCTTTCTCCCCCTCCCGCCCCCTCTCCCAACCAGCCCCAACTTGCATGATGGTGACACACATCTGCTGACTGGCTGGATCGACGCATTAAGCTCCAGGCTGACTGGTGGGCCATGCTTGAAAGACTTCTGGCATGTGCTGGTGCCTGCATTTTTCACCCGTGACTGAAAGCATATGCTCTGTACAATCGAGACAGTGTTAGAGTGTGGGTCTCAGGCAGCTTCCTACACATCTGGCAGGGGCTTGCCCTCTTTCCAGGTGAATCATCTCCCCCCTCCGAGGGTGGCTCGCAGCCCCGTGGCATCTGCAGTGTGGCAGGAAGTGTCTGCATTCATTGGAGAGCGATTTTTATCTCCGCGTGCCTTCCCAATTCCGTCAAGGACCCTTGTGCTGCATTCCAAGTGACATGATTAAACCTGCCAAAGAGAGAAGGGAAGACTCTGACAGATTTCTTTTCTTTTTTTTTTGTCTTGACCCTTCTTTGCAATCTGTCAGCTTGAGTGATTGGCAGTCATCAATGAAAAGCACAGGGCAAAGCAACCGGGAGCCCCTGACATCCATTTAAGGATGCAGCTCTGCTAACCTGTGCAACGTGTTCCTAGGCAAGGTGACTCAGGAGTAAGTCCCACTTCAGTGGGGCTTACTCCCAGTGAGTCTATGTAGAATCACAGCTTAAAAGGAAGAATAATGCATTATCAAAAAACATGGGCTTCTGCTGAAAATGGCAGCTCTTATTTGAGTTCCTGCCCTCCACAGCATATAATAAAACTGTCCCCGCAGTCCCGATAGTCCCATATTGTGCATTTCTCTGCTCGGAAGCCACATCACTGGTTGCTGCTGGCTGGGGAGGGACAGTGAAACAAAGAACATGATTACATCAGGGCATGGGGTAAGTTTTACTATCCACTGTGAAAATAGAGAGGGAAAGCCTTTAAACCCTTTCACGGCCTGGGACCAACATATCTGAGGGACCGCCTCTTTCCGTATATGCCCCAAAGAGCACTACGCTCTATGGGTCGATACCTCCTGGTAGTTCCTGGCCCGAAAGACGTCTGTCTTGCCTCAACCAGGGCCAGGGCCTTTTCTGCCCTGGCCCCTGCCTGGCGGAACATGCTTCCCATTGAGATCAGGGCCCTGCAGGATCTGCTTCAATTCTGCAGGGTCTGCAAGCTGTTCCGCCAGGCCTTTGGCTGAGGCAGCGGGCACCCATATATGGCCTCCATATATGGTCACTCTGTTAACAACTACTGGCTATAGCCAGGGACCTCCCACAGTCACATTTGGAATACTGTGTGCAGTTCTGGTCACCACACCTTAAAAAGGATATTATAGCTTTGGGAAAAGTGCAGAAAAGGGCAACTCGAATGATAAAAAGGCTGGAACACTTTCCCTATGAGGAAAGGTTAAAGCACTTGGGGCTCTTTAGCTTGGAGAAACGACGACTGAGGGGAGACATGATTGAGGTCTATAAGATTATGCATGGGAAAAAGCAGGTAGAGAAAGAGGTACTTTTCTCCCTTTCTCACAATACAAGAACTCGTGGGCACTCAATGAAATTGCTGAGCAGTTGGGTTAGAACGGATAAAAGGAAGTACTTCTTCACCCAAAGAGTTATTAACACATGGAATTCACTGCCACAGGAAGTGGTGGCGGCTACAAGCCGCCAAGTGGTGGTGGCTTCAAAAGGGAATTAGATAAGCATATGGAGCAGAGGTCCATCAGTGGCTATTAGCCACAAGGTATAGATAGGGGCTCTGGGGCAAGTGATGCTCTGTCTTCTTGGTGCTGGGGAGGGGTCAAAAGTGGGAGGGCTTCTAATGTCCTGGCCCCACTGGTGGACCGCCTGATGGCACTGGTATTTCTGGCCACTGTGTGACACAGAGTGTTGGACTGGATGGGCCTTTGGCCTGATCCAACATTGGCGTCTCTTATGTTCTCTTATTAAAATCTCTTTGCTATCTACTGTGACCACCATTTTAACATTTTAATATTTATGATGATGTTTTAAATTTAATTTTATTGTATTAGCTAATATATTTGTATAAATGAAATTTTGTTACCCGCCCTGAGCCTGCTTCTGGAAGGGGCGGGCTATAAACGTGAAGAAATAAATAATAAAATAAAATAAATAAATAAAATACATACATACATACATACATACATACATACATACATACATACATACATACTCAGTTTGAGGGTGCCAGTTTTATCAGTATCCGTGTGTTACTTTTAACTTTTAGTTCTGCCTTTCCATCCCAGTTGTATGCACATTGTTTGGCAGTAAGTGCCACTGAAATAAATGGGTTTTACTTTCAGTCAAGTAAATGTGCAGAGTATGGGGTGGAGGGGGAGAGAAGTTGCTTTGTAACTATTAATGGTTCCTTTCATTATGTTAGTGAGAACTGTTTCTGCCAGACTTGTTTTTTCAAATGGACTTCCCAAGGAGATGAGGAAGAAATTTTGGAGGCTCTATAAAGCAGAGGTTTTTTTTCCAGAGTTTGTGTGTGTGCGGCTTGTGAGAGGAGGTCAGTTATTATGGTGGGATAAACAGTTTGCTCTCCTCTTCTTGGTTTTTTTGTTGTTGGGTGGGGGAGTCGCATTTTTCTGAAATGACATTTTTGCTGGTTTTAATGATGTAAGCTACTTTGAACTGTGTTGGTCAGGGAAAAAGCAGGATATAAATATTTTAAATAAATAAATTGTGTTTATTCAGTCAGGAAGAAGAAGGGGGATGGTTTGTTGGTCCAGTCATCATATTCAAGTATGTTGTGTAAATCATGTTGTGTAAAGTCTTAGCTAACAAGCTTGGGTGCTGTATATTGTCAATCATTACTACGAATTGCCACAAAGGATTAACTAATACATAAATATTACCAAATGTTGTGAATTAATGAAAAGAACTATTATTGCAGGTAGCCTAATTTCAGCAATACTAGCAAGACCCTGCTCCATCCCAGGGGTGGCTTCCACCATTGAAAACGAAGTATATTGGTTTTCATTCAGTCTGAAATACAGGGGGATAATACCCCACCTCCCTTTGAGCACTATAGATAATTTTTATTGTATTTATTTACTTCTTTAATGCCCTATTTGTCTCCCCATGTAGACCCAGAACAGCTTAAATAATCTTCCTCTCCTCTATTTTATCCTCATGATGACACTGTGAGGTAGGTTAGGTTGAGAGTGTGTGACTGGCCAAAGGTCACCCAGCAAGCTTCCATGGCACAGCAGGGATTTGAACCTGGGTCTCCCCAATCCCAGTCCAGCACACTAACCGCTACACCACACTGACTCTCAATGTATTTTGTTCCATACTAGAAAAGCAGACTGTTTGATAGGTTTAATTGGTTCTTGGCAGCATGAATTGTGAAATCCTGAATCTAGTTCATTCCAATATCTCATCTCCAAGACAGAATTTGTATTACAATATGGATGTGGGGGCCAAAGTTCAAATGCAGAATTCTGTCCTGAAAATACATGCTGTGCTTCAGTGTGAACTCATGATCTTCAAGGTGATGTTGCATGGTGTTTGACAACTTGCCTGCCCTGCTCTGTAAGTCCCAGGCATAGAAAGTTTGGATCAACACCCTAATTAACTATACATAAAAGAGCACCCAGTACTTAGGCCATCACACTAACTGGAGTTTAATAAAACCAGTTTTGTTTGAACTATGAACCAAGCTATATTTTGTGTATGTATTCATGGCTATCAACAATAAACTGACAATGGAACCTCCATGTTCGAAGGCAGTACACCTCTGATGATCAAATGCCAGGGGAATGGTTATCACATCGCCTTCATGCAGCTTTTTTGGTGAGATTTCCAAATGACTTTAGCTGGTTTGATTTTTGAAGACTGTTCTTTTGTTCCTCTCATAATATTTGAAGCCCATCTGGTAGACCTTAAAGTAACAGCAATGAGTTGTGCGTGTATGTGAAAGAGAAAAGGGGAGGGTGTGTATAAACTGGAGCCATTTGTCCATAGTATCCCCCCCCCCTTCATTAGGGAGTTGCTGATAGGAGTTGTCATTTCAGCAGCTGGGAAGCCCACGGCTCTCAGGCCCACCACCTGGAAGAACTGGGCAATATCTCATGTCCACTAACTTGGATAAGAGAGGCAGGAGGAGGTGACTGAAGAACTGTAGGCTGCTGTCCAGGACAACAATTAGTGTTTCATCAAGACAGAACGGCACTGATGATACATTGCAATGAACTCGAAGAGGAGGCTGTGTGACATACAGGGCCTTGTGCAAACATGCCCAGTTCCCCACCCAAATTGATACAACTGCTTTTGATCACTTGGAGCTGCAGCAGTAGCTAACACCCATTAGGCCTTAAGCATGCACAATGGTCCACATTGCATTTCTCTTTTAGAACAAATTTAGAGTCCAGTGGCACCTTTGAGACCAACAAAGTTACCTTGAATAAACCTTTGTTGGTCTTAAAGGTGCCACTGGACTCTAAATTTTCTCTTTTATAGTTGGGTATAGTTTGAAGGGGGAGGGATGGCAGCATTGTATAGCTGGATCTCGTCAGATCTCAGAAACCAAGCAGGATCAGTTTTTGGAAGGGAGACTGCCAAGGAAGCTCTGCAGAGGAAGGCAATGGCCAACCACCTCTGCTTCTCACTTGCCTTGAAAGCTCCCTGCTGGGGACTCCATAAGTCAGCTGGAACTTGACGGCACTTTACGCACACATAGTTTGGAGGCATATGATTCCACTGCCTTGTGGAAGCAAAGAAGTCTGGACCATAACTGCACTGGAGACCTCTTGGGAACCTCATATAGACAGCCTTGAGTTTGGGGTGGAAGAATAATTTTTTAATGGTTGGGTTTTTAATAGCTCATTAATTTTAATTATTTTAATGCTGTTTTATTATTTTATCAAACTTTACTTTGTGAGCTGCATTGAAATGGTTTTCTGGTAAAACAGCATATAAAATAAACAAATATTATAGAGACGGAGAAGGAAACTAGACCCACCATTCAAACACAGACAAAAAGCTATATGCAAAATTAAGTGGTGGAGGAATTTTCCGCTGATCTGAATTTTTAAATCACTTCATCTATTGATCTCTTCATTTTACATTCAATATACTTGGCATGTTACGACAACTTCAGCATAGGTAATATTGAAGGCAGTGTGAGATAACCAGAGATTAAATTTCAAAAGCAACCTTGAGAACCAAAATACCCTGCAGGCTTGCTGTTAGGGTAGACACATAACATAATGGCTAAGCTGCAAGTTCCTGGTTCAGATCTTGCCACTACTACAAACCTAAGGCTACAATCTTAAGAACCATGTCCTGAGAGTAAGGCTAATTGAATAAAATGGGACTTACTTCTGAGTAGACCTGCTTAGGCTTGATCCCTAACTGGCCTTAAGCTATCTCTCAGCACCTCCATGTGCAATAGTTTTGGATAATAATAGTAGAAATAATATTGGTAAGGTTGTTTGGTAGGATGTTATATAAATACTGCTACTGTTATTTGCGGGGGGGGGGGGAGAGTTCACGCCTATCCCCAGAGAACAAAGTTTGACCTCACAGTTAAAACCTGTCTCTACCAATTTAGTCACCACAAACGTCAGTTGATTAATCAACTGATTTAAGCAATATAGACTGCATACCACCCAAACCTTGCAAAGGGTCCCTTTTGGGCTAAAATCCATTTGGGCACTTTTTTTCTTTTTCTTGCATTTAACAAAACAGATGGATGGGACACAGGATGTCAGGGCAAACAACAGATGGTATTAGCAATGATGATTCTTAACAAGGCCCTTCGGGATAAATACAGTACCCAAACTCCTTCACTAAACACACCAAATGTTGTGGGTCAGCCAGGGCTCAGCAATAGCAAGAACTCTTCAGGAGAAGAGGAGCCCCATGTAGCCAGACTTGAATTAACAGAAGTTGACCAGCAGGAGAATGAGATATGGCCTTGTCAGGATTCACAGCCAACAGCTGATGCAAAGCCACCAACACCCTCCAGCCCTAATTCAGCAAGTGAACTTCAGTTAGCTATTCCCAGCCCACCAGTATCTCCTGCACCCTTAGAGCACCATAGACAGAGACTGAGAACAGAACTACAGGCAAGAAGGGAGAGTGCATGCCTCCTGGCCTGACGCCAGCTGCTTGCCAATGACAAAGACGAGTCGTTGCAGGATTACTTCTGAGCAGCTGGCCGCAACCATAACCAGTCAAGGAATGGACACAAAATGTACCATACACATTCAGTCACTGCCTCGCCTAATTCTTAAAACCCTGACTTCGGACTGAACTAGTCTGACTTCTGGAACCCTAACTTTGCTGCCCTGCCTGACTTCTTAAACTTGGTACTCAGAGCCTGCAAGCCAGTACACCAGACCAGGGATCTCTCCACTCTTCAGAGTTATCTCCCTGTTTTAACTAGGTAGGGAAATTCTTCTCTCACTAGAAGTTCTATCTCCTTTTCTGGCCTGAATGGAAATATTCACCTACCCACTCCTCCTGCCAACCTTTCCAGTACTCCATCTGTGTTAAGCTGCTCTGAGTCAGGGCTAGGCACAAACCCTGTCAGCACTAAACTCTTCTCTGTCAGGCCTAGACTCAGACTCATCAGCACTAGACTCTTCTCAGTCAGGGCTGAATCCACACTCCCTCTCTTCAGCATTCAGCTCTCAAGTCTTTCTCTGCTCAACTGATGCTAAACAATCAAATTCTTTGGAGCAGCCTGTCACTCAAGGTTCTCTGGCTCTTTGAGGAATTAACCCTTCACAGTCCATTACCTGCTTACACAGCACTTATAAGATTTTAAGGTGCAGTCTGTCACAGCCCCAGACAAAGATTCCATCTGTAGCCTTTTCATACCAATGCACACATCATAAGAAAATAAATCATCACAACATGCTGTTAGCAGGATATGCTAATAACTTACTAAGCTCTGGCTTTGATTGGTGCTAGATCATCATTTTGTGTGCACATACTCACTGTTACTGCTGTGGGCTGTAAAGGACCCAACTCCAACTCCTCCCCTCCTCTTTCTGCATACAAACACAAATGGAGGGGTTGAGAGGAAAGGAGAAGGGATATTTTATTGCTGTAGTCATCACTCACCTTTCTCACTGTGACTCAAGGGGGTTCGCATGATATAAAACAATGTAGTTGGAGAGCATAAAGGTGCTCCATAAACAATGCAATAGGACTAGGATTACAGAAAAACAATGCAAAAAATAAAAAAGGTACCAGACATGGTGCATCTTAAACATTGAAAAAATGGAATTACAAAAGTAGAAGACAATGCAGAGAAGCATACGACAGACCACTACCCTGATCCTTGCTTAAAGAGGAATCCTCCTGAACAGTGCCATCATACCACAGCCATGTTCTCTTTACGAAAATGCTCTCCTCCTGAACAATGCTCCCTCTAAGCTGTGGAGACTTGTGAGCAAAAATTCTACATTGTGAGCTCCTGGCATCAAAGTTGTGAGCGAGCAATTTGGCTGCTGCATCAGTTAGTTTGCTCTGGAGCCATCCTTCCAGAGCTAAGACAAAAATGTGTGAGCCGGAGGCTAAAAAACTGTGTGCTGGCTCACACTAACTCAGCTTAGAGGGAACACTGCTCCTGAACTATTTTGTTTGACGTAGCTTATGGAATGTTACAGGTGTATGAGGTCAATTAGCTCCTTATTTTAAATTTGCACACCAGAAACACCTAGCCTTGCTCTCAAGATGTCCTCCCCCCCCATAATTTGTTCTCTTGGTCCCTTCCTATCCTTTCATGTACACTTTTTATCCTAGAGTTTTGTTGTTTGTCTTTGGGGGGGGGGCAAAGTAACAGAAAGGAGTCTTGTAGCACCTTACAGGCCTGATCTTCATTGAGCAATATAAAATAAATTTCATTTAATTTCCTGTGAAATTGACTGCTGTAGCTTTAGCCTAAACAGTAAAGTATGGTAAAATTCCTTTGGCTTGTTTTGTTCTTTTATATCAGACCTGTTCTAGTCCATTGTGCACCAAAGGATATTATAATACTTTTAGCTGCCAAGAGCCAGAGTAAAATATAATTACTATTACATGCCTATTTAGTAATCCTTTTTATCAGATTACATCAAAGAGTCGGCGTGATAACCCAAATCGGTATAGTGGAGACATGTACCTGCCATTGCATCAGTGCAGCCCTGCGACAGAATGAGGGCAGCATGCCGTAGGTTCCATACTAATCTGTTTCGAAACATCTGCCTCAGCTTTTTCCCCTCAGTTGAATAATAGATGCTGCAATTAATGTGAATGTTTAATAAAAACTGCATTGCATTCTGTCATGTGGGGAATGGTGGGTTGGGGTGGCAGGGCAGGGCAGGGATCCCTGAGGATCAGAATGACCTCGCCCACACTCCAGTCCCAGGGAGGGCTGCATCCACACATCCTATGGTTTTCAAGTGATCTGTCATGACTACACAGGAAGATCCACTTGTGAATGACTGCTCTGGTTCAAGGATTGTGCACTATCTAACTGTGCAAGGATGCAGCCAAGGATCTGTCAAACTCCATGGCCACATTCAGGTAAACATGGATACATGGATCGTATTGCCTGGATTTCATCCAGGTGAGCTTAAGGTGAAAGCTGCTACTACCATGGAGAACTGCAGGGACCAGAGCCCCTCACATCCCTTCCCTCTATATACAACTTTCATTACACAAAAAAGAGCATATTTGTCCCAGTGTTTAATATGGAGGTCCTCCTGTTCCCACCTTTTAGTATTCTGGCCAATGGGTGCAGACGCCAGAACACCAGGCAATGAAAGACCAGCACGTAAGTCTGATTTAAAAGTCTGGTTAAAATTAGTTTTATTTCTTTTTTCACGGTGGTGTACACAGAATCCCCAGTAACACTGTCAGATCCAGATGTGCTTAGCTTAATCAAACTCACTTCCTCATGTGCCTTCTAACCATAACTTTTTGTGTGTGTAAATTGCCATAAAGTTGCAACAGACTTATAGTGAGCCCATAGCATTTTCAAGGCAAGACACATACAGGTGTGATTTGCCACTGCCCGCCTTTGTGTCGTGACCCTCGGCTTCCTTGGTGGCAGGCCCGTAGCTACAGTGGGGCCTCTCGTGGCCAGGCCCCCTGACTGACTGCCCAGAGGCCTCCTGATTTCCCATCCAGCCGGTTTATTTTATTTTTCTCATGTGCCACAGCTGCGCCGTGCCACTGCCCTGCCCTACCCTCCTTGCTTCCCACCCCCCCTTCATTGCTTTTTCTTCATTCTATTTTTGTGCGCGCTGCACCTGCGCTGCGCCAAACTGTCACACCAATCTGACTGCCGGCACCCTCACCTCTTGACTCTCTCTCTCTCTTGCCACTTTTTAATACTTTTACTCTCTTGTCGCTCCTGACTTATTTAAATCCCTCCCCAAAGTAAAAAATCTTGGCTATGCCCCTGCTTGGTGGTCTCCCACCCAAGTACTGACCAGGGCCAGCCCGGCTTAGCTTCTGAGATCTGAAGAGATTGGCCTAGCCTGGGCCATCCACATCAGGGCAACCAGATCCTTTTACTGTACTAAAGTGATAAAATCAAATAACTTTAAATACATCAGACTACTTGTGTGGAAGCTGACTGTTAATCATTATGGAGGGTCTACATTTTAATATACAAATTAAATAGACTTTTAAAAAAAGCATAAACGGTAGCTGCAAAAATAGCAGCCACCTGACCTGACTCCACCAGAGGCTGTCCTGCTTACAGGTTCTGTCCCTTTTTTCATGAGAATCAAAGCAGGGCTCATAGTGTGTGGGGATCCCGAGCCAAATGCAACTCCTCCCTGGCCTAGGCTTGTTATGGGGAGGGAGTGCCATCAAAGAGGAGCCACTCCTCCGGAAAATCACCAAGGGAGGGAAGATCCACAATCCTTCCAACTTCTGTGAAGTTCTGTGGGGCTCTGCTTGTCAGTATCAACATTCAGCTGCTCTGTTATTCTATTTATGTATATGAACAAGGAAGTCTGCTGCAAAGCTTTCTGTCTTCTCGCAAACATTTTAATGAGAAAAGAGTGGTAATTAATAGCTACACACTTTCAAGCCATCTACGTACCCTCCAAACTCAAAACAATTAGGGATTAATCGTGGCAACACCACCCCCTCTTGATGGGATGGGTTGTGGTGTTACTGGTGTCATTATAAACTATTACCCATCCCTTCTATGGGAAAAGGCTAATTCATAGGTGGGGATATTATGCCTGAAGCTGCATATGAAAGAAATCTATCCAAAAAACTGGAGCTCTTGTATTCTCCAGGCCATCTCTCTGTCATCTTATAACCAGATAATCCATTCAGCGGCAAAGCCCTACTTATTCTGTCTAAGGGAGCATTCACCCAGCAGCTTGAATATGTCAATTTCAAATGTTTTGTTGATTTAGCCATAACAGCACAACAAGTATATACAAAGGACTGGGTCAGAGAATTTGTGTGAAATATTTTCAGTTTGCCTTTTCCTGAAGATCAGTGGTCTTCAGCTAATAGGTTGGGATCCCTGGGTGGTTTGTAGATCACCACGTGTTGGGTCTTGAGTCTTCACTTGCAAGGGAAATGGTGCTCAACATGCCAAAAACAGAACACATGATGAGGGAAGGGAGTTGCAGCCTAGGATCGGCATAGGGTAGTATAGAAACACCTAGTTTATTTAAATGAAACTAAGTCTTCAGGGCCAGATGAGCTGCATCCAAGGGTACTAAAAGAACTTGCGGATGTAATTTCTGAGCCTCTGTCCATTATTTTTGAGAATTATTGGAGAACAGGTGAGGTGCCAGAAGATTGGAGGCGGGCAAATGTTGTCCCCATCTTCAAAAAGGGGGGAAAAGAGGATCCGGGTAACTACTGACCCATCAGCTTGACATCTATACCTGGGAAAGTTTTAGAATAAATAATCAAGCAGACAGTCCTTGAGCATTTAGAAAGGACAGCTGTGATTACTAAGAGCCAGCATGGGTTTCCCAAGAACAACTCATGTCAGACTAACCGATATAGTTTATCTTGATTTCAGTAAGGTTCCGCATAATATTCTTGTTGACAAATTGGAAAAATGTGATTTGGATCCTATGACTGTTAGGTGGATCTGTAACTAGTTGACAGATCACACCCAAAGAGTGCTTGGGAATGGATCCTCATCTTCTTGGAGAGGAATGCCAAGTGGAGTGCCTCAAAGATCTGTCCTGGGACTTGTTTTGTTTGATATCTTTATCAGTGATTTGAATGAAGGGATAGAGGGAATGCTTATTAAATTTGCAGGTGATACTAAATTGGGACGGGTAGCAAATACAGTAGAAGACAGAGTCAGGATACAGGGTGATCTTGACAAGCTGGAAAACTGGGCTAAAACAAATAAAACGAATTTCAATGGGAATAAATGTAAAGTTCTGCATTTAGGTAGAAAAAAATCAAATGCATAATTATAGGATGGGGGAGACTTGTCTTGGCAGTAGTATGTGCAAAAAGGATCCAGTGGTCTTAGTAGACCATACACTGAACATGAGTCAGCAGTGTGATGTGGTTGCTGGAAAGGTAAATGCAATTTTGGGCTGTGTCAACAGAAGTATAGTGTCCATTTCACACGAAGTGATGGTACCACTTTACTCTGCTCTGGTTAGATCTCACCTAGAGTATTGCGTTCAGTTTTGGGCACCACAATTTAAGAAGGATATAGACAAGCTGGAATGTGTTCAGAGGAGAGCAACAAAGATGGTAAAGGATCAAGTCCTATGAGGAAAGGTTGAAGGATCTGGGTATGTTTAGCCCGGAGAGGAGACGACGGAGAGGTGATATGATAACCATCTTCAAGTACTTGAAGGGCTGTGTCATATAGAGGATGGTATGGAGTGGTTTTCTGTTGCCCCAGAAGGTCGGACCAGAACCAACGGGTTGAAATTAAATCAGAAGAGCTTTCGGCTAAACATTAGGAAGAACTTCCTAATAGTTAGAGTGGTTCCTCAGTGGAATAAGTTTCCTTGGGAGGTGGTGGGCTCTCCTTCTTTGGAGGTTTTCAAACAGAGGCTAGATGGCCATCTGACAGCAATGCTGATTCTGTGAACTTAGGCAGATCATGAGCAGAAGGGCAGGAAAGGTTGCCTCAGTGCTTAGTTCTTGCAGCCCTTTCTTACATGCCCAGGGAAATGCTGATCACCACTTTGGGGTCAGGAAGCAATTTTTCTCCAGGCCAGTTTGGCCAGGGATCCTGGAGGTTTTTTGTCATCTTCTGGGTGTGGAACAGTGGTCACTGTGGGTGTGGACGGGAGGTATTTGTGAATTTTCTGCATTGTGCAGGGGGTTGGACTAGATGACCCCCGAGGTCCCTTCCAATTCTATGATTCTATGATTCTAATGGGCTGATATTTTTTTTTCTGGCATTTGGAAAGACCTGCTACTAGTGTGGGCAAATAAAAAGAAAACAAGGGTACTGTGTGGTCTACGCTCTATTTAAACCACTACCACCACCAAGAGGAGCAAAAGCATTTTCCAAATTGCCTTTATGTTCCATTTTCATTCCCCGATGTTACCAGGTTTTTTTCTTATGTTCAGACAACTTTGTTAACATCCGTGCTGTACTGGTCTTTCCTTGTTTCCCCCCGTTCTTTCCGAAACTAGTTTTTCCCATCCTTTTTTTTTCCATTGCAGAATGAATGTGTAAGGATTCTTGCTCGGAATCTGAACATTTTTTCTGCCTTGTGAATTGTTGCCTGAAATGGGTTTGGGCAGCGAACTTTTTTTTATATTTGCATGCTAGTGCTGAAATCTTTTAGTGCTGAAGGGTGCCTGTGCTGAAACAAATAGTCAGCCCCATTGGGAGGCCTGACACCAGCAGCCAATCATTGCCCATTTATTTTCTATACAGCCTGATCTATCTTATGCAGGGGTCATTTCGGGCCAGAACGGGGCAGAATAGCATTCCGGCAGTAAAGTAAACAGGCCCCACCCCCAGCTCCCAGCAGCCCTCATGCTGCCGCCTGGAGCTAGAAAGGTAACTTGGGCTGGTTGTGGGTAGCAGGGACTGCTTGGGGTGGGGTGGGGCTGGCAGGTTGGCAGGTTGGCAGGGACTGGGGTTTTTTTTTTTTCAGGGAAGAACCCGGGCCACA
>NW_015176483.1:370697-412847 GCF_001447785.1 Gekko japonicus
GAGGGCCGAGCCGCCCGGCACGGGACTGGGGGGGACTGGGTTTTTTTTTGGGGGGGGTGGCCAGGAGTGCCCAGGCTACAGGTGGCTCATGCCGCCCAGCGCAGGACTGGTGGGGACTGTTTTTTTGGGGGGGGTGGCCGGGAGCTGGCTGGCAGGGATTGTTTTTGTCTTGCTCAGGCTGGCTGGCAGGGTACTCCAGTGTGTGTGTGTGAGTGAGAGAGAGAGAGAGAGAGACGGAGTGGGGAAGCCATGGGCGCTCTCCTTCTCCCCTTGGCAATGCGGCCCAGCAGCCCTCATGGGTCTGCTGCGGTCAGCACTGTCGGGGGAGGCAGGAGAGTGTGTGTGTTTGTGTGTGCAAGTCAGGTTGGGGTGGGAAGACTGTGGGTACCTTCCTTCCTTCCTCTCTCTCTCTCTCTCTCTCTCTTCTCTCTCTCTCTCTCTCTCTCCCTCTCTCTCTCTCTCTCTTAGTTAAAGGATTTAAAAAAAATAGGGGAGGGGAGCCAATGAGAGAGACCACTCAAACACGGGAAAAGAGGCAACCAATAAGGGGTGAGGCACGTACACCAGAAACAACCCTCAGTTGTCGTGTGATGGGTAGGGAAACTACTTTAACAAGGAATGCACAGCTCTCTTGAGGCTGCTGAACTGCTGCAATGGACCTTCCTTGGACTCTGAAAGTATGGCCGTCTCAATAGATACATGACGGGAAGGTTGGAGGTCCTTACCCCTCTTCTGTTTGGTGGATGGCTGTGTCAGTTGCCAAGGGGATGAAAACTCCTGCTGTTGCCAATCACAGGGTCCCCATTGAGATGGAGACATCATAAGGAATGGGAACCATGCTGGTTGTTACACTGGCCACTGAGAAGATTGAGATTGGGCAGCTTTCTGCTTATGGCCCGTAACTGACTTCATGGTCTGTGAAGGGACCTTGTAGACTTTATTGTCTGAAGACCTTGAGAAATGGGTGGCCCAATGGCAATGGTGTTCTCAGCGCTGTGAAGGTTCCAACATTGATCTGTGTCAGAGATGGACAGCATTGAAGCAATGGCGACCAATGCTCCCTCAGTGACAACAGCTGGCTGCGAGGCGAAGTAGTCAGCATTGAGTTGGGGAGCCTTGTGGGCTCTGAGGGAAGAGCAGTCCCCGGGTTTCACAGAATGGTGAGTGGTGACATCAAGGCAATGATGGTCACTGTTGAGGGGAACTGGACCAGCGTCAAGGGGAAGACTGTTGGGAATGCTTCATTTTCTTCTTTGCTTTTTTAGGTGGTGGTTCTGAAGCTGAGTGCATTGGAGCTTATTTTTCTGTCAATTCTGATATCAAAGGCATTGGTACCAAGGCCAGTGGTGGGGCTCACAGCCGTTTTTCAGAGTGGGCCCATTTTTCGGCATGTTTTTCTGGGGCTCTCAGTGTCTTTTCCCATAACACTGTTTTAAGCCTGGCAGCTCTACCCATGCAGGCTTTCAGTGTAAGGCAGTGGCATGCTGGGCACAAGGCTGTATTATGTCCTTCACCAAGACAGAGCAAACATAATTATTGAAAAGTACGCAGATGGATGAGTGATTTCAGCAAGCGTACTTTTATTAGATCAAGAACAAGACAACTTTAGCCGGCTCACAGGCCGGCTTATATGTCCTGTGCAACCACCCCCCATAACACCCCCCCCCCACTTCCCAATAGGTTATTTACAGTGGCCGAGAGTTCCATAGGCTCTCGGCCGGGAACCTAGCCCACTGATTGGCGTGGGCTAGGATCCGCATAGTCCATTGTCTCTTTGAGCGAAGCTCAACGTTTGCTCTGGACCACGTGGAGCCCAAGATGGCCACGCGGTCTGAACTGGATAGATTACAATTATGATAGTCCTTTTGAGCCATTTTGGCTCCACGCTCATCACTTTTAAAATAAAGCCATCCTACAATCTTTGTCAATCAGCATGGCAATCTAACATTACCAAAAAACTGAGAAAGAAGTAGCCTGGAAAAAACTCATCTCCTTACAGCAACAAGAAGAGAACTGAGGGGAGAGTGCTTGCCTCGCCTCTGTTACATGACTCTTTGGGCGGGAAAGGAGTTACTGGAGACAGGGGGGAAGGGGAGCACTCTCAGGCTCTAGAAAATTCTACTAAACTTGGAAACTCTTTCTCCATGGCTGACCTGTGACTGCGCAGTCCCCCTGTGTGCCTGCACAGAGGCCATGATGATGAACAAATGCTGTTTTTCAAGCATATGCAGTAATGTGTGAGAGCTGAAACCTGCACGTGATGAAGGATTCACATAACTAGCTTGTGACAGGCTTAGAGTTGGCACGTGCAGGTGATTCAGCTGATTACTGTGCAACCAGGGACACTCCTGGTGGTGTTGTGGATGGAGCACAGTGATGTAAAAGAATGATAAGGTCCCTGAATTTTGCTTGGTAGCATATTGTCCATCAGTGTGTGACTGAGTCAAACTGAAGGAAATGTGGCTCACTCTGTACCACTGAAAATTCTGGACAATTTTGAAAGGTGGTTCTACGCAGAGGCTGATACAGTAATCCATCCCAAAAGTAATCTGGACACAGTGGCCTGATCTTTCTCCAGGATGTCAACCGACTGTCCATGGCTGCTATCCAAGAACATTGCCAGGTCCCAAACTGCTCCCAGCCCTTTGGGGAGAAGTAATCTTGTTCTGCAACAAGCAAACCTGGTAGGAGCACTATAATTCTTGCAGATTTGCTTGGGGCTGATCTAAGGGACACTGATTCAACATACACACACAGCAACACCCAGTAATCCAAGCAGAGACTGCAACTGGTGGCTTTTAATTATCTGCCTGAATCAGTTTACTAATAAAATTTGTTGTCTGCGGAACTCACCTCTTCTACATGTGAAATGCAGGGATTGTGAAAGTTCTCAAACTGTGATGTCCTGGGCCTCAGAGTGGTTTCAACTGAGAGTTGCATGAGAAGCTGCTTGTAAGAGGGGAGGGGCTGTGGCACAGTTGAAGAGCATCTGCTTGGCTTGGAGAAGGTCCCAGGTTCAATCCATGGCATCTCCAGTTAGAATTAGATAAGAATGTGAAAGATCTTGAGAACTTGAAGAGTTGCTGCCATTCATGGGAGACAATATTGGCCTTGATGGAGGAAGTGTTGGCCTCAGGATAGGGGAACTGTTGTGTACTGGGTTCAACGCATCGAATGATCAGGAAACATAGTGATACTCAACACATGTTTACTAGTACACAACGTAACAAAAAAATACTGGCCGGTCGGCCCACCCACAGGTCCTATTGGAAGGTTCCTATTAGTGCCCACTATAGGTTTCAGGATCATAGTCCCTATTAGTCGCTGGTGCCTGGTAGCAGTCAGCGGACATAACACCCCTCCCCCCGTAGTTCAAACCCCACCTAGGTAACATAGTCCTTTAGATATGTTGGGGCCCTGCGCTCTCACATTGAGTGCCTCGGGGTCAGAACTGGGACAGCGGGAGCCCAGGCCTGCTCCTCGCACAAGGTGCTAGGGGGAGGAGGCAGCAGAGCCTCTTCTGCTGCCGTTGCGGGGGCCAGCGCTCCATCTTCTGGCGCAGCTGCGGCGATGGGGGAAGGCTCCCAGAAACTCCCGTTGGGAGTTTCGTATTCCGGAATGTCCGGTAACTCACCCGTGGTGTTTCCTGGGGCCGGGACTTCCTCCGGAGCCGGGAGTAGGCATCTACACAGCTGTTCAACATATTTATGCAGGATCTGTCCGTCGTCTGTCGAGACCTTGTAAGACACGGAGCCCGTGGGGCGAATGACCCAGCCTGTCACCCATTCCGGGCCTCTCCCATAGTTGCGGATGTAGACAGGGTCCTCTGGAAAGAAACCCCATGGGGTCTCCCTCTGCTCAGACAGATTGCGTGACTCTGGGGCCCTGTCCGGGTGCATTCTGTCCAAAAGGATCGTGGGCTACCAGCCCATGAGGACTTCCGCGGGGCAACAGCCGCTTACTGGGTTCGGGGTGGTCCTCTGCGCCAGGAGGAAGTGTGCCAGCCGGAATTCCCAGTCCCCTTCCGTCAGCCGGCTGAGTGCTTCCTTGGCAGTGTATACCATCCTCTCAGACTGGCCGGTGGTGTCAGGGTGAAACGGGGTGGACCTGACATTCGATATCAGGTTACTGCAGAGGAACTCCTAGAATTCCTCTGATGTGAACGCTGTCCCATTTTCCGAGCCAATGGTGTCTGGCAATCCGTGGGTGGCGAAGATCTTGCAGAGTGCTCGGATGGTGGCTTTGGAGGAGGTGGCGGAGACAGGGCTTATCTCCAGCCATTTCGAATATGAGTCCACTGTCACTAAAAACAACAAGCCATGGAACGGCCCGGCGAAATCCACGTGGAGTCGGGACCAAGACATCCAGGTAGATTCCCAGGCTTGGGTGGGTACACTAGGCGGATTGGGCCAGACTGCTTGGCATGTTTAGTAGCGCTTTACCCAAGCCTCCACTTCTGCGTCTATTCCCGGCCACCACACATAACTCCGGGCCAGGGCCTTCATCCGGACGATGCAGGATGGGCTTCACGTAGTGTGTGCAGGACTCTGTGCTGAAGGGCACTGGGGACAACTACCCTGTCTCCCCACAGTAAACAGCCCTTGTACGTGGATAGCTCGTCTCTGTGAGCGGCAAACTCAGTGAACTTAGGCCCTTCCACTGCCACCGGCCACCCCCTCACCACCCAGCCCAGAACCTGGGAGAGGATGGGGTCAGGGTGAGGGTTGAGGGGTGTAGGCGGGGCCCCTCCGATATGATGGAGGCCATGGAGCCGGAATCGAGCTCCATCGTGCAAGGGGATCCCTCGATTTGGACCTGGATCCATGGGGCAGAGGGCTGGCTGGGATCCCTCAGTACCTTTTCAGATGGCTCGGCTGCGAGGAGGTAGAGTTCTTCCTGGGCTCCGTCATCCTCATAGTGGGCATCTGCTCTCTGGTGCGGCTGTGGCGGAACCTGTTGGCTTCTGGACCCCCAGGAATGGCAGGCCCGTGTGATGTGCCCTGTGTGGTCACACCCGTGGGACTTGGCATCCCAGAATCAGCAGGTTTTCCTCTCGTGCTTGTCTCCGCAGCTCATGCACTCCTGGACTGGTCCAGAGCTTGCTGCGGAGCCTTGTTCCTGGCACCTGGAGGACTGTTGGGTGCGGTGGACCTCCTCTGCGTCTTGATCGAGGGTGTCGACTTGCGTCTTATGGGCAGCGGACGTGGTCGAGGGACAGTTTCTCTCCCAGGCAGTGGCCATGGAAAGGGCGGAGGTGAGAGATCACTTCTCGTCCTCCATGATGCGGCGTCGGACTTTCTCATCTATCAGCCCCAAAACCAGTTTGTCACGGAGGGCCGTGTTGAGATGGCCACAAAGGTGCACTCTGAGGCAAGCCGGCGGAGCTCAGCCATATACTCAGCTACCGATTCCCGGGGCTGTTGTTGCCGGGCATAGAAAGTCATGTGGCGTGCAATCTCTGACGGCGTCAGAACAAAATGGTCCTGCAGCTTTTTTACGATGTCCTTGAATGTGGACTCAGAGAGTTTTGTGCGAGCTAGCTTCATGGTAGCCAGGCCGCATGAGCCGATGAGGAGACCTCTCTTCTTTCCTTCATTGGTGATGCCGTAGAACTCCAAGATGGAGTTGAGTCCCTCAACCCAAGCACCCCAGTGATGCGGCTTGGTCGGGTCAAACGGAGGGACTAGCACTGATTCCGGAGTGACTGCCATCATGCTGCTAGTGGGCAGTGGGGAAGCAGCTTACTCGCCTTTGGTGCTCATGGGATGGAGCTGTGGCGGTTCCTGGTCTTCCTCGGTTGCCCCAGTAGCCCGGCCAGCTCAGCGAGATCCCATCCTCATCGCCTTTGTTGTGTAGTGGGTTCGATGCATCGAATGATCAGGAAACATAGTGATAGTCAGCACATGTTTACTAGCACACAACGTAACAAAAGAATACCAGCCTGTCAGCCAACTATATACAGTCCCCTTGGCCCACCCACAGGTCCTATTGGAGGGTTAAAACTTCCCGCCAAAGTTCCTATTGGTGACCACTAGAGGTTTCAGGATCCTAGTCCCTATTGTCTCTGTGAACCAAGCTCAGGTATTAGTCACTGGCGCCTGGTGGTGGTCAGCAGACATAACAGGAACCTTCATGTGTTCAAGAATAACACGGCCACAGGGAGATAGCCCATGGCAAAAACATAGTCTTGGGGCCCTCTTCTTGAACATTCCCAAATGCTTTCAGGAAATGAAGTCATATTTTATGTACATGGTGTACCTATTAACAAAAGTCATAGTATGTACCATCTAATGATGATAAATTCATTAATACTTATGAGCGCCCATTCACAAGACAAGTAATTACTTTAAGCTATCAGACACTTTTCAGGGTTAACGTATACGCTGGGAGGTCTAGGTACCCAGTACAATGGGTAATTTTGCCCTCATTCTGCCTGCATGTTAGGGTTGCCAAATTTTTTCAACTCACCGGCGGGGTAGTCTCCGTCCCGTCCGGGAGTTTCCGGAAAGCGCGCGCGCGCCGCGACGTCAGCAGAAGTGACGTCAGACGTTGGCGACGTTGGGGGCATGGCTGAGCTCGTCGGGGGGGAAACATATGGTTTCTTCCCCCCCCCCGGAGCTCAGCCACACCCCCAACGTCGGCAACGTGGCTACGTCAGAGGTGACGCAGCTTCGGGGGCAGGATTCCCCCCGGACCCCGATCTCGCCAGGGCGGGGATCGGGGGCTCCGAAGCGGGGGGTTACCCGCCCCCCGGGCACATTTGGTAACCCTACTGCATGTTAAGAGAGGTCATAACACAAAGTGTCTTGTAATTATTCTATGATTCTGCCCAATCACAGAAAATTTCCCGAAACTCAAGGGTTTAGAACGTGGAAGCTAGAGGGCAGTGCCTGGCAGACTGGGGGTGGAGCCTCATCTAGTTTGGAAGGAGTCTACTGGACATAGGAACTACAGAGCAAACAGCAAAAGTTGTCCAGCTGAAACAGAAAAATAGACTTTCTTGATCCCAGTTTAAGTTGATTCTACTGGAGACCATGAGAAGGAGGTTTGAATCCTGAAACTTCAGGTACAACCTGGATAGTCAACCCCTGTGGGGTATCCAAGGGTCAGTGGGTAGAGATTCAGGGTTGTGCATCTACTCCAACGCATGACTAGCAGAAGCCAAATATTTTCTACAAAGACATACAAATACGTTTATATGATATATACATCTCACAAGATCCACTGCACCTTAATGCACATTTAGGTTATCTTTGCACACTGTTTTGGTTAAACAGAGCCTAGACAGACAGCTCTGGCTACCTGCCTGATGTAGTTTCATGCCTTCAGTGCTATACTGGAGTTATCCTTAGGAGGATTTGGGTCTGACATACAGTAGACGTCATAAGGCACAGGGCAAGGGAGGAGACAGTAACTACCTTGCCGTTCAACATCCACACTTATCTCTTGCTTTGAAGGGGAAGCTGGCTGGCTGGTTGGCTGGCATCCATCTGTTTTCCTTAAACCCACCCTCACCACCTGCAAAGGAAGCGCTCTCCATTCCTGCTCTGCGGCTGACATAATTTATAGTGCAGGCAGGCTGAGTCAGGGCATGTTTGCAATTGTAGCTGGCATTTCTGCCAGGCCTCATGCTGACTGCACAGCCCGAGCCTCTCCCTCCATCCCAGGTGTCTGAACGCATTAGAGATGTTGCTGGAAGGAGGGGCCTCGGCAGAAGTCTGCACAAGGGGGGGGGGGCGAGGAAAGCCAGGGGGCAGACAACTGCCTGAACAGCAGGGCATAGCAAAGCAGGGAAGGAAGGTAGTCTGGGCTGAGGGGAAAGGAGGGCTCTCTGTAAACCAGGAGAAAGAAATGCAGGGCAAACATCCAGCATGAGTTAAATCAGAGGCAGTCTGAAGCACTGCTGCAGTGATTAAGAGGGATTCACTGTCCACAAAAATGTAAAACGTGAATCCATCCAGGCTCTTCACAGCAATTGGCAGATTCCCCTTTTTTTTAAAAAAACAGAAATCGAAATTCCTGTAGTAGTTTGGATGTTCACTGTAATTTGGTGTTGGATTGAACTAACCCTGATGGTGCGCTGTATTCTGGGGTGCGGGCAGGCAGGTCTAGTCTTCTAGGGGAACACAGTGGATGCTGGGCATGAGGAATCCCTGTCTTGAACAACTGTTTTTCATTCCCTCACTTGGAAGTTCCAGGGCCAATTCCTTTTGGAGACAGGAGCAAATGCTGTTTTGTAGGATGTGGGAAAGCGGTTAGACTAGAAACTGCTGGAGCACTGACTTGCATGGCCTCATCTACATTAATTCTCAATGAGAAAAGCAGCCTGCAAATAACATTAATAAATAAAAAACAAATTCAGGTTCAAAACCTGGTTCTGCCATGAAACACACCAGGTGACCTTGGGCCAGTCATTCTGTCGGCACAAGGCTGGCAACCTGTGGGAGACCCACCAGTGAAGGGCGTCTCCTCCCCAGCAGTGTTCTAGTGAAGCAATGATGTCACTTCAGGTCATACTGGAAGTGACATCATGGTGTTGCCCATACTGGAGATCACCCACCATTCCCTGCCCTCAACTGAGTGCCTTTGGGAATGGCCATTGGGTCTCCCACCAAAGAGTGCCATTGGGTCTCCCACCAAAGAAGGAGCATCCCTGCTGTCAGCCCCCTGACCTTCTATATAGTATTGTCTTGAGAATAATGTGGGGAAGGGAGAACCACATATGCTGCATGAGCTCCTTGCATAGGCAGACAGTACTACCCCCCAGAAGAAAGCAAGCCCTGCATCCATAACCAGCTGCTATGTCCATTGACCCTTTCTATCTGATCCGTCTCCAGGAACTTTGGCGGGAAGTTTAAACCCTCCAATAGGACCTGTGGGTGGGCCAAGGGGACTGTATATTGTTGGACAACCGGCCGGTATTTGGTTGTTACGTTGTGTGCTAGTAAACATGTGCTGACTCTCACTATGTTTCCTGATCATTCGATGCATTGAACCCACTACACAACAAAGGCGATGAGGATGGGATCTCGCTGAGCTGGCCGGGCTACTGGGGCAACCGAGGAAGACCAGGAACCGCCACAGCTCCATCCCATGAGCACCAAAGGTGAGCAAGCAGCTTCCCCGCCGCCCACTAGCAGCACGATGGCAGTCGCTCCAGGATCAATGCTAGTCCCTAGGTTTGACCTGACCAAGTCACATCACTGGAATGCTTGGGTTGAGGGACTCAACTCCATCTTGGAGTTCTACGGCATCACCGATGAAGGAAAGAAGAGAGGTCTCCTCATCGGCTCATGCGGCCCGGCTACTGTAGAGCTAGCTCGCAACTTGTTAGAGCTAGCTCGCAACTTGTTAGCTCCCGCCAAACTCTCCGAGTCCACATTCAAGGACATCGTAAAAAAGGTGCAGGACCATTTCATCCCAAAGTCGTCGGAGATTGCGCGCCACGTGGCTTTCTATGCCCGGCAACAACAGCCCTCGGAATCGGTAGCTGAGTATATGCCTGAGCTCTGCCAGCTCGCCTCAGAGTGCACCTTCGGGGGCCATTTCGACACGGCCCTCTGTGACAAACTGGTTTTGGGGCTGATAGACGAGAAAATCCGATGCCGCATCATGGAGGATGAGAAGTGCTCCCTTGCCTCCGCCCTTTCCATGTCCACCGCCTGGGAGAGAAACTGTCCCTCGACCATGTCCGCCGCCCACCAGACGCAAGTCGACATCCTTGACCAAGCCCCAGAGGAGGTCCACTGCACCCAACCGTCCTCCAGGTGCCAGGAACAAGGCTCCGCAGCATGCTCCATACCGGTCCAAGAGTGCACAAGCTGCGGAGACAAGCACGACAGGAAAACCTGCCGGTTCTGGGATGCCAAGTGCCACTGGTCAAGTATAAGGGGTTTGAGGGGAAACTGAACTTGGTTGTGGTCATGGGGGGCCTGGTCAGCCTCCTCGGATGCAAGTGGTTCGCCCCATTAGGAATCACAATAGGTGGTGCGCAGCTCTGCACTTTGCAGGACATTTGGGAGGTCTGCGATGAGTTCTTGTCCATTTCTGACAGAACCCTGGGCCGCTATACGGGCCCTCTTGTATCGCTACAATTGGACCCTACCGTGGCCCCCATTAGGATGCGCTCCCAGACAGTTCTGTTCGCACTGCATCCCAAAATAGACGTGGAGTTGGACCACCTTGTAGGGCAGGGAATCCTGGAGCCGGTCTCCCATGCAGCATGGGAGACCCCTATAGTAACCCCGGTAAAGCCCAATGGGGACGTCCACATCTGCGTGGATTACAAGTGTACGTTAAATGAGGCACTTCAGGACCACGCTTATCCGGTCCCGGTGGTCATTCATGTGCTGGCCTCCCTGGCAGGGGCTAAAGTTTTTGGGGAAATGGACCTCACCCAGCCCTACCAGCAGCTCCCAGTGGACGAGGCCACCACTGCTGCCCAAACTATTGTCACGGATCGGGGGGCTTTCAAAGTGACTCACCTGCAATTTGAGCAGAGTGTTGCCCTGGGCCTTTCCCAACAACTAATGGACTCCCTCTTGAAAGGGATCCCGGGGGTCACGCCATTTTTCGATGACGTGTTGATCGCCACGGCAACCCCTACTGAGTTTGCCGCCCACCTGCACACTATCCTCTGCCACTTCCACGAGGCGGGCCTCAAAGTGAAGCATGAGAAATGCCTCTTGGGGTGCTGTCTGTGGACTTTCTGGGTTTCACAGTCAAAACAGATGGATTACATCCAGCCCGGGACAAAATTAAAGTCAAGCCCCCCCCCCAAAAGCGGAACTTCAAGCGTTCCTGGGACTCTTGAAGTTCTACCACGCCTTTCTCCCCCACAAGGTGGTGGTAGCCTTTCTCCCCCAAAAGGTGGTGGTAGCAGAGTCCAACTAACTGACTCCCTCTTGAAAGGGATCCCGGGGGTCAAACCATTTTTCGACGACATGTCAATCGCCACGGCAACCCCTACTGAGTTCACCGCCCACCTGCGCACTGTCCTCCACTGCTTCCATGAGGTGGGCGTCAAGGTGAAGCGTGAGAAATGTCTCTTGGGGGTGCCGAGGTGGGTTTCACAGACTTTCTGGGTTTCACGGTCAACGCAGATGGAGGCTCCCCCCCCCACCTTGAAAGAGGAACTTCAGGTGTTCCTGGGACCTTTGAACTTTTACCACGCCTTTCTCCCCCACAAGGCGGCGGTAGCTGAGCCCTTGCATTGCCTCCTGGATAAAAATGCCCCCTGATCGTGGGGCCCCCGCCACGCCACCAAGTTCAAGGGGGTCAAAGTGCTGTTGATCTCTAATAAAGTTTTCACTCATTTCAATGAATCCCTGCCTGTAGTCCTGGCCTGTGACACGTACCCCTACGGCGTGGGTGCGGTGTTGGCCCACAGCCTCCTGGACAGCCTGGAGGTGCCCATCACCTACTACTCCCGGTCGCTGTCATCGGCAGAGTGGAACTACGCGCAGATTGACCAGGAGGGCCTGGTGGTCGTTGCCGAAGTTAAAAAATTTCATGACTTTGTGTATGGCCAGCCTTTTACCATTGTCTTTGGCTTTTTCGCTCTGGATCGTCGCACCCTGCAGGTCCTCTCCCTTAGGGTCCTGCGGTGGTCCATTTTCTTATCTGGCTACTTCTACGCCTTGCAGCATTGCCCGGGCAAGGCTAAGGGTCATGCTGATGCCCTGAGCCACCTGCCCTTGCCCTCCGTGGAGGACGATCCGGCTCCTGCCCACCACATTCTGCAGGTGGAGAACCTTCCCGATTCCCCCTTTCAAGCAGCGGATGTCACCTGCCACTCGGCCCGGGACCCCGTCCCCTTCCGGGTTCTGGGCTGGGTGGTGAGGGGGTGGCCTGCGGCAGTGGAAGGGCCCTAGTTCACTGTGTTTGCCTCTCACAGAGACAAGCTGTCCACGTACAAGGGCTGTTTACTGTGGGGAGACAGGGTAGTCATCCCCAGTGCCCTTCGGCAGAGAGTCCTGCAAGCGCTACACAAAGCCCATCCCGGCATCGTCCGTATGAAGGCCCTGGCCTGGAGTTAAGTGTGCTGTCCAGGGATAGATACAGAGGTGGAGGCTTGGGTAAAGCACCGCCAAACATGCCAAGCTGTCCGGCCCAATCTGCCTAGCACACCCACCCAAGCCTGGGAATCCACCCGGACGCCTTGGTCCCAGCTCCACATGGATTTCGCTGAGCCATTCCATGGCTTGTTGTTTTTAGTGAAGGTGGACTCATATTCAAAATGGCTGGAGATAAGCCCCATCTCTGCTACCTGATACGGCATGTCAGGTCCGCCGCATTTCACCCCGCCACCAACGGCCAGGTTGAGAGGTAGGTATGCACTGCCAAGGAAACACTCAGCTAGCTGACGGAAGGGGACTGGAAATTCTGGCTGGTGCACTTCCTCCTGGCGCAAAGGACCACCCCGAACCCAGTAAGCGGCCGCTGCCCAGTGGAACTCCTCATGGGCCAGCAGCCCCTGATCCTTTTGGACAGATTGCACCCGGCAGGGCCCCAGAGTCGCACAATCTGTCCGACCAGAGGGAGGCCCCACGGGGTTTCTTTCCGGAGGACCCTGTCTACATCTGCAACTATGGGAGAGGCCCGGAATGGATGACGGGCCGGGTCATCCGCCCGAAGGGCCCCGTGTCTTACGAGGTCTCAATAGACGATAGACAAATCCTGCATAAGCATGTTGACCAGCTGCGTAGACGCTTTCCAGCTCCGGAGGAGGTCCCGGTCAGAAAACAGAGTGTCGGCCCCTGTAACGGTGGCAGAAGAGGCTCCGCTGCCTCCTACCCCTAGCACCCCATGTGAGGAGCAGGCCAGGGCTCCCGCTGTCCCAGTTCCTACCCCGAGGCGCTCAACGCGAGAGCCCCAACATATCTAAAGGACTATGTTAGATAGGCGGAGTTTGAACTACGGGGTGTTATGTCCGCTGACCGCCACCAGGCGCCAGCGACTAATACCTGAGCTTGGTTCACAGAGACAATAGGGACTAGGATCCTGAAACCTCTAGTGGTCACCAATAGGAACTTTGGCGGGAAGTTTAAACCCTCCAATAGGACCTGTGGGTGGGCCAAAGGGACTGTATATAGTTGGACAACCAGTCGGTATTTGGTTGTTACGTTGCGTACTAGTAAACATGTGCTGACTATCACTATGTTTCCTGATCATTCGAACAGAGATGGACCCTCAGCCGGGCAGTGAGCCTCTGCAGGTGCCCACTAGGTCTGCCCTTGACATCAGCCCTGCTCTTAGCTCTCATTCCCCCATCCCAGCTTTCCACTCTCCTATCTGATCCACACACACCCCACCGGTGTCAGGGAGAAAAATGTTTTTGCTTTCTGAAATGTTTTTATTATCCTATTTTAGGATAAGTGCAATGTGTTTGTTCATTGCACTTTTGACTTTGGTTTACATTTGTGGAAAGAATGTATGTATGCAAAGTAAGTCAGTTATTTGCAGGTAGATGTCTGGCTGTTAGCTGAAGCCCTTTGGCTCATGATTTTATTTCCTCTGTTGTGACCCTGCAATGCTGAACTAGTTTCTCCTGTTCGAGAGCAAAACTGGTTGAACTGAAAGGTTCCAAATAAAAGAGAGATTCATACCACAGAAAATAAAGTTCTGTATGTATGTGTTTGTTTGTATGTATGTATATGGGTGTGATTTCTTCTTCTCCTTCTTCCTTTATGCTGAGTCTTTCTGAAATAAGGAGGGGAAAGGGTTCCATTTTGACATCAGCAGGCTCAGTGAAAAAAAGATGGTACTTTAGCAAGTTTTCCTGTACTGCTGGCAACTTCAGGCATCTCATCATTCTTTGCACATTTTATCTGAGAGAGCTGGGGAAAAGAAAAGAATCCAGAGCCACAGCCAAAATCGGAACAACTCTTAGAGCTCTGAAGGTGGGTGCTTAAAAAATGGTTGCAAGGAGATTATCATTGATTTGCTGTCCTTAAAATACTTTGTATGTATGTTTTAGTTGAGATTCACATTCTAAACATTCTAATTAGGAAGCCTAAAAATCTTGTATTCAGAGAAGGAGAAAAGGCAAATTTTGAAGAGAGAGAAGGACAGAGGTGCAGGCTGTCAATAATAAATGGAGAGGGAATGAGAAAGTAGGATAATGCTTTTTTATTTTCAAGTAACAAAACTGAACTCTCTATTTTCAAGTAACCGATTTTAGGAACATAGGCTAGTAGAAAAGCTCTGCTGAATCAAAGCAATGTATGTCCATCCCTTTCCAAACATAGGCAATGTCTTTTTTTTAACTGAAATTAAAACAAAAGTCAGCAGAAGTTTGCAAAAGTTGGTTCCCATTCACCCTTCTGCTATTGACCAGGAGATGTTACTAGGGTTCCATGGCCCAGACTTGAACAGGTGGTGTGGTGTAGGGATTGGAGTGTCTAGTTGTGACCAAGGAGACATGGGTTCAACTCCCCAGTGCTCTGTGAAGCTCAGTGGGTGCGTTCAGATGGGGCGTTTCAGCCGGCATAAACTGCACGGGTTCCAACCGGTGCAGTTTATGCCGGATTAAATACGATCACACTTACCTCCTGTCTGCAGAGCCCATCGCTGTATGCCCGTTTACACACAGCAGCCGTTGGCAGTTTGTTGGGGTTTTTTAACTTAGTTTGCGCATGCGCATTGGCAGTCATCCACAGAATGGCGATCTTCGAGCATGCGCAAAACACCCCATCCAGAAAAGCATGCCCTGAAGAGAGGACTTACCTTTAAAGTTTAAAGAGCAAACTGGCCTCCCTGAGGTCCCGGACTCCTCTAAAACGTTAAACTAATGACCTTTTCTTTTTTAAAAAAAAACAAACGCCGGGGCGAAGCTTCGCCCAAGCGCATATCGCCGACCTAAAAAAAAATGGCAGGCGAAAATCGGAAGCCTCGGGCTTCCGAACGGAAGTGGCTCTACAACGGTGGAGAGCAATCAGGCGGGGGGTAAAGCGATTACAACCGTTGCACTCAGGATACCACCACTTGGGGACCTAGTGGCAGAATACAACGGTTTAAAGCTCTTTGCAACGGTTAGGGACGGAAGGCAGATGTTTGCTGTGTGAACGCCGGTAAGTACACCGATTCCAACCGGCACCTATACCGTTGTAAATGCCCCTTCTGAACATACCCAGTGTGTGACATTCCAGTCACTCCCTCAGCCTAACTGGCCACACAGGGTTGTTATGAGGATAAATTGAGGGGACAGAGAAACATACATACTGACCTGAGCTCCTTGAATAATAGGCAGAACAAAAATCAAATCATTTAAATTATTGTTATTTTAGGTCCTATATACCCTACAAAAAGATATCCATTTTAGACATTTAACCATTATGGATTGTCTACTCAGTTGGAAATTAATGACATTACAAACTTTTGCTAGTTTTACGCCAATTAATTCAGCAATTACAGTTTGCCCCCAAATTGTAGTTTGGTAAGGCTGCTGAAAATTCCCTGTTAGATATCACCCCCAAAAAAACTACAGTTCCCATAGTTCCCAGGTGACAGCAAATACTTACTAAATCAATTTAGGTCTGTGGTACAGATGGGTGTTAAATTTACTTCTGTTTTGCCTTTGTGGCAAAACTGAGCTCTCTCTGGTTTAGGACCCATTATAATTTTTCAGGGTACTTTGCTTTCCAGCAACGCCTCTGGTGCAGGTGGGATGCATTCCTTCAGACATTCGTTTTCAAAGGCTTGGTACCCTCCCAAAGTTTTGTGCCATCCTAAGAGCCTCCAGCAACCTGGCCTCAAAGGGCATGAGATCTAATCACAACTATGAACTATGCAAGGGATGAATTAACTCCAGTGCATAATAGGTCATATTAAATATATATTTGTTTGTTTCTAATGTGATTTTTTTACAGTTCTGTATGTTTAAATTAACCTTCCTCTCTTCTTTTGAGTCTCAGGAACAAAAATTCCTCTTACCAAAACCAACTGTTATGTCTGTTCTTGTGTGACAGATTCCAGAACATCTGTATCTAGAGGCAAGTTGGGTCATCATTTTGCCTCTGTGACCCTTCCTAACCTGTACCAGCCAGCGGGCTAGCACTAATGTCAGTCTTGTTTACTTGGACAAGACTGATAGCATCCAGGTGGAATTTCCAGACCTTTTTCTTGTGTCCTTTTTTCCTGTAGAGTTGTGGAATTCCAACCCAGCCCAAAAGCTGAAACACAAACCTCCTGCAGTAAAATAGATGGCATTTTACACTGTTGTTCTTCAAGGTTTCCAGCCTCTGACTCTAGGACTCTTCAGTGTGGTACCTATGCATTCTGATTCTGCGACACACACACGTAAATATACAATACAATACAATACAAAAACCTTTATTAGCATATAAAATCAGTAAGATAAGAACTTCATCAAGCTAAAATTACATCTATACATGTAAATATACCTGTACACACAGGAACACTAAGGCACACAACACCTGTGGTTTGCACATGCTGCAGCCAATGAGGTTTGTTTTAAGCAAATGATTATTTATTCTGTGTGATAAGCTGCCAATCTCCAAGTGGGCAAAAAAAGAATGGGACCACAGTATGAAGACTAGTAACAAAAAATCACAGTGAAAAATTGTATAACGATTTATAAAAATTTCCTGATATCCTTCCAGAAATTATATTAATATGCTCAATCCTTTTCAGCATCTAGAAGGAGGAGGAGGAGATTGGATTTATACCTTGTCCTTTGCTCAAAGTCTCAGAGCGGTTTACAAACTCCTTTCCCTTCCCCTCCCCACAACTGACACCCTGTGAGGTAGGTGGGGCTGAGAGAGCTCTGACAGAAACTGTTCTTTCAAGGACAGCTCTGACAGAACTATGGTTTGCCCGAGGTCATCCAGCAGCTGCAGGTGAAGGAGTG
Organism: Gekko japonicus; assembly: GCF_001447785.1. Classification (NCBI taxonomy): domain Eukaryota; kingdom Metazoa; phylum Chordata; class Lepidosauria; order Squamata; family Gekkonidae; genus Gekko; species Gekko japonicus. The sequence goes on from NW_015176483.1 coordinate 387,568, forward strand.
GGGAATCAAACCTGGTTCTCCCAGATTAGAGTCCGCGCACTTAACCACTACACCAAACTGGATCAATATTCCAGAAAACATAAATAACATCCAACTAATATACAATTTTAGAAGTCATTCCATTAACTACAGGCACACAAAGTCCATGAACCTTGAAAAGTGTTTGGAAAACAGTACACCCTGAAGAAGTGATTGTCACTGCTGTACTCTCTTAGCTGAAGACATTGGTTCCAGATCAATTGCTTGCAATGGGACTCTGAAGAAGGACATCAGAAATATTCTTATATCTGTAACAGCATGTTAGGTCGCTGTCTGTCTCTTTGAGATTCTACAACAAACAAGCAGAGAGACTTTACACAGCAATTCAGGTTCAGGATCCATGTTTCATGGACTTTATGCACTTGTAGTTAATGGAATAATTTCTAAGATTGTATATTAGTTGGATATTATTTATGTTTTCTGGAATATTGATCACTTCTAGAAGCACATGTGTGTTGATGAAATTCTGACAAGGACTGAGTATATTAATATAATGTTGGGAAGGATATCAGTAAATTGTTATACAATTTTTAGTGGTGATTTTTTGTTTGTTACTACTATCCAGGTGGGAGCTGGAGATCTCCCAGAATTACAACTGATCTCCCAACAGAAAGACATCCGTTCCCCTGGAGAAAATGGCTGCTTTGGAGGGTGCACTCTGTGTTATTACACTCCACTGAGATCCCTCCCCTCCCTAAACCCCACCTCTACCCCAGTTCCAGGAATTTCCCAACCTGGAGCTGACAACCGTAGGGCAAATATGCTTTTCTCTGGTGTGTGTCTTCAAGCTGAAGAAGACATCTCTTATTTGCTTTTGCACTGGATAGGTTACTGCAGTGTAAATGACAGCCTCCTACACCAGCAGTGTGTGATTGTGATGGGGCCTGGGAACTGGGATCTCAGGCAGTCTTTCTTGTTTTGAGAGGCAGAGTGCTACACATCCATGATGTTGTTGTCTATGAAAATATTGCAAGGTCGGTTTGAAACAAAATGCTTCCCCATCTCATTTGACAACAGGATTCCAACAGACATGCCATGTGATATTCTGAGTACATGTATGCCATGTGAATAGATTTCCTCTTAAACACAAATATGTCTCTGCCTTCAGTGGGTGCTGATCTCTGTATGTCTGTAGTTTACTGCATGTGCAGTAGCACAAAGAACTTGTCTGTACATAAATGGCTGGGGCAGACAGTTCATAGGGCCGGCCATAGCAGTAAGGCACGATTTTACCTTTTTAGAATTATTTAGTCTATGCCAATAAAGGTTTTGAAATTGAAGAATTGAAGTATTTAGCATTGCTTCCTGTCTGTGACAATGGACACCTAAGTTTGCTGAGGAAGGGTAGTGCTTTCTAAAGTGTGTTATGCACTTCCCGGCTTTAATGATTTTGCATTGCTAACTAAGCACCTCCTGTTCTCTCTATACCTGCTGATGGCCATGAAAGTTGGACCCTGCTTTGGTTTCTTGGACTGTCTCTTACATGCCCAGACAGGACTAGCCACAGTCTGGGACTAAATTACTGAGTGCAATACATTGGCGGAGTTCTGCCATTCATTTTGCAATATATTGGTTAAACTGACCATCTCTTACTTTACGTTGTTGTTGTTGTTTCTTTCCTTTTTTATTATTTATTTATCAGGTTTTCAGTACAAAAAAGAAAAAGTATATCATACATAACAATCACTTTTGTGGAGTTTACTTTAAACATTTTCCCCAATCCATTTAATAACTTTTTGCCATCTTTTTTGAAACATATTTTTGTCTTTCCCTGATAATATCATATTTAATTTGTCCATTTCTGCTATTTCAAGGATTTTTGTAATTAACTCTTCTCTGCATGGTATTTTATCAGTCTTCCAGCATTTTGCAACAAGGATTCTAGATATCATAAGGATATATAATACATAGTTCATTGTGTTTAATTCCATCTGGTATTATATTAAGCAGATATATTTCTGGTATAAGCTGTAATTCTATATCCATTATCTCTATTATCAGTTGTTTAATACCTTTCCAAAATTTTTGAATCTTTTCGCACCGCCACCATATATGATATGTTCCTATGTTATTTTTACATATCCAACAATTTCCAGAAACATTCTTATAACACTTAGCTAGTTTATCAGGTGTCGTGCCACCTGTATAGCATTTTGAATATATTTTCCTTATATGACGTAGATCTTAATAACTTAACAGATGTCCATGTTTTTGACCAGGCATCTATTGTTAAATACTTTACGTTGTTTTTTATGGCAAAGATGGATGAAATTTGCCACATGAAGCTGCCTGGTATTATTGCCTCTCTTGAAATTCTAGACCTGAAGGGTATCCAATGAAGCTGATGAGCAGTAGATTCAGGATGAACAAAAGGAAATACCTCTTTATACAATGAGCGAATAAAATGTGGAATTTGCTGCCAGAGGATATAGCGATGGCCACAGGCATAGATGGCTTTACAAGGGGATCAGGCAGATTCATGGAGTCTATGAGTGGCTACTAGCCATGGTGACTAAAAGGAACTTCCGCATTCAGATACACATACAACATTACAATTTGAATATTTACAAAGAACGAAAATACCCTGACCGGCAAACTCAAATGAACATCTTCTGGTAAACACGTTGTGCTACACATTTCAAGTATATGTTAAGAGCAATTCTTGTAGTTATTTTTAATACATCATAATAATTAGGAGAAATGGGTTAATCCTGAGGGTTTAATTTATGGTCTAAATGGTGGAGGGGGGCTTCTTCTCTCCCCCCCCCCAAGCGTTGAGTTAGTTCTGGCCTGATCATTCCGTTAGCTTCACAGCGGGAGAGGAGATTTAAACTCAGGTTACCTTGGATAACAGTTATGGCTGCCATATCTCTTATGTTCTTATATAGCCACAAGGTATAGATAGGAACTCTCAGGCTCGGGCAAGTGATGCACTGTATTCTTGGTGCTTGGGGGGGGGGGGCAACAGTGGGAGGGCTTCTGGTGTCTTGGCCCCACTGCTGGACCTCCTGATGGCACCTGGTATTTCTGGCCATTGTGTGACAGAGTGTTGGAATAGATGGGCCTTTGCCCTGATCCAACATTGGCTTCTCTTATGTTCTTATGTTCTAACACTAGAAGACCCCAGTATAATCTACAGTATGCAGTATGATTCCAGCAAAACAAGCAAGTCTGTTGAATTCTCCTTATTTCGCTCCACAACTTGTAGGGTTTGTTGTAGCAGCACTATCCCTTGTGTGCTTCCCCATAGAGGTTCCCTTCAAGCCATATGACCAGGCTATGTTTTCTAGCCCTTCTGGGGTAAGCCGGTTTGAGAAGTTTGAGCTTCTGTAAGCAAAGAAAAGCTTTCTAGCTGATCTTAGAGTGTTGGCAGCTTCCAGCAAGTGGCTTTTTTCAGGCAAAAAGGCTCAGGACTGCTGAGAGCATTAAAAGAATGTTGCTGAATTCTCTTCTGGCAAACAAAAGGTACATTGCATATATGTAGGAGAGCACAGGTGTTTACCTGCTTGCGGTATCTGACAGCTCTAAGGAAGGCAGCTGTTGTGAGCACCTGGCCTTTTTCTTCTAGGGGCTAAACAGGGAGCAAAATATGTGCAGATGAGCATGGCTCAGAAGACTGCCTTTTTCATGGTCTGCACGACGAAGCTATCTTGCCTTGTGCGGAGATTATGTGGTTATCCTGCTGTTTACTCCCACTCTCTGCCTTTGTTTCCTCTACTGTGATGCTCTCGGTGCCTGGAACAGACTCTATCTCTCATTCAAGCTAATTCCCATCCTCATTTTGAATACTCACTTTTTTCTGCATCCTTCTGCATTCCACACCCTCCTGCATCCAGACTGCAACTGCTAAATCTATATTGTGAAGTACTAAGAGACTTCTAGTGGTGGTGGTGGTACTGGTGAGAATTTGGCAATGATAGGCTGAGTGTTCTTAAAGTCAGGGGTCATTTCCTGCAGGAGCGCACAGGAGCGAGCTCCAGCAGTAAAGAGCCCAGGGGGCGGACACATGCAACAAGAAGAAGAAGAGAAGAGATTGAATGTATACCCCGCCCTCCTTTATACTCCTTTCCCTTCCCCTCCCCACAACAGACACCCTGTGAGGTAGGTGGGGCTGAGAGAGCTCTTGACAAGCCCCACCCCCTGCTCCCAGCAGCCCTCAGTCAGAGCAAGAAGCAGCCAGGTAAGTTACAGAGCCCCCCCCCAGACCCCCCAATCCAAAGCAGTCCAGTGGCACCTTTACGACCAAGTTTTATTCAGGTACAAGCTCTCCCTCCTCTGCGAGGACAGATCTGCATGTCCCCCCCCCAATAGCTAGCAATCCAAAACAGTCCAGTGGAGCCTGAGTGGTGGGTGTTGCCTTCTGACAGACTTCCGGTGATGTTAGGGGGTGTGGCATATGCAAATAAGTTATGCCAATAAGTTATGCCAATGAGCTCCTGCACCTCTTTTTCTACAAAATGACCCCTGCTTAAAGTGACCGACAGATGCTCTGGATGGCACTGGCTGAGCCACTGGGACCTAAGAGAGGAGCATGGCAGGCAGAAGGGTCTGAACAAAGGGAGAAATGGGAGCCTAGGGGAAGAGGGAGCAGGCCAAGAGACTGGGGTCACTAGGAAAGAAGGTTGGGGAGACAGAGGCACACACCACCAGGAGCCGCTGAGGCAGACGTTTTCACAGAGTTATTTGGTTTTAAAATCCTGTGCCAAACGAAGGGCTGCTGGCTTCTTGTTACCCACCCTTGGTTTTGATTTTCTTCAGATGGTTAGCCATCCTCCAAGAAAAAGCCTCATCCCTGTGGCAGGCTACAAGCTTGGACCCTCACCCACCCAGGGGCCTGTTTGCAGCACCACAGGGCAGGGGAAGAGAGGGGGCGTCCATGGCAGGGGGGCTGAGGGGCAGGCTGGCAGCAAGCATGGGAAGCTGAGGACCATCTGACCTGATGCCAGCCTGCCAACAGGGTCCTGGGTGGCTGGGTGGGTGGGAATGCCTGGCCAATATTTAGGGCGCTGCACCACCCTGACTGCCATCTTCGGCATCAGATGACTTGGTTTTCATCCACATGAGCCCTTTCTTTGAGCTGTGTCACGTGGCTGGGGGAAGCGAGTTCCAGTGCAGCCTTGTGACTTTGGGAGTGGAGGGTGAGACATCTAATGGGTTTACCGAACTCCCCCCCCCCATACAAACGGCTTTTGGACAGGGTGGAGACAGCCCTGGGCAAGGTTCAGTCTTACCTTCTTTCAATCTCCCCTTTTCCTTTTCCCCTGGGCTCATGTCCTGGGTCAGGCTACAGACAGCACCTTGCAGAGTGCTGGAGTGGAAGAGACAGCAAATAGTAGTGGCAGTTGTAGGAGAGGGCAAGGCTTATACAAGATAACCTTTGCTCCCTCCAGTTTGGAACTCCTTCTCTCTTGACTTCTGTCTGGTTCCTTCTATTGATGCATTTTAAACGCCTGTTTGAGAACTCAGTCTGGTGTTCTCAGACGTGAATTTCCCCCCTCTTCTCTCCTGTTTCCCTTCCCTGGTGTGTCTAGTCTCTTGGACAGGAAGCTTTAGAGTAGGGCCTATGTCTTTTTTCACTCTTTTGCTTCATGTACTGTGCCTAATGACCATGGGTGTTTGTGTGAAAGCCAGGTGGTGCATGAGCATCGCTTTTGCTTGCCAACAGAGAACTATACATTTTTCAAAACGTTCTACACCCACAGGCCAGAACCCACAGGTGGTTCATGGAGCTTCACCTGCTTGGTAGAAAACACCTAAAAAGCTGCTTTTCAGAAAGACTAGTTCCAAAGAGAGCATGGGTGGTAGGGATCCTGCCAGTCTTTGCATGCATGCTGAGAAAAGTAGCAAGATGGTGCAACAAGGTCACTCAGTGGTGAAGAAGGTTTTCCCATGGCTCTGGGTGTTGTCTTATGCCTTGCTATGGTACACTTGCTGGCGTTTGGCTTGCATTTCCAGACTAGCTCTCTTGGTCTGCTGCCCATGGTGCTGGCCTTAACACTGGTGAGGTCATAACTCTTATAAATAAATAAAGTAAAATATATAATGAATAAAGTAAAATATAAAATGACTGTGATGTCACACGACTGCTTGTCTGTTGCTTGCAGGTCAGTAGTTCTCACTGGGAAAGTTGGGAAACATGGTTCTTCTGTGTCTTTCCAACAGCTGAGGGTGGCTTTCAGTGAAGTCAGTGGGATGGAGTTAGAGTGTCAGATTAGGACCTGTATGTCATGAGTACTGCTGAGGATGAGTTCCCGGCCCCGGCAGAATCTACACCTGGCCCCAATGAAGCCGCAGAGGCTGCTCCGGTAACAGCTGAGGCGGAACAACACACGTCAAACAGCCCCCCTGATTCGCCCCCACCGGTGGCCCAATTGTGAGATCAGCGCCAGCGGGAATTGGCATCCCGACAGCGAGAGGCGCTCAGACCTGAGTTCTAAGAGGAGCCAGGACACATGCACTGGCCGGTAATTGACAACAGCCTGGATATTTAGCTCCTCACTCTCAGTCAATCCCTTGTGCTAGCAACTAGTCAGCTTGACAATGCTCTGCACCCACCTCGCCCGTGTTCCTGATTCCTGTTTCCTGCTTTGAACTCTCGGCTCCTCGACTCCAGCTCTGATGACAACGCTCTTGATTCGTGCTCTGGACTCTGGTGTTTTGGCTCCTGACCCCCTGGACTCTGGCTTAACGACTACACTTACGGTTTGTGCTTTGGACTTAGTGTTTTGGTTTCCTGCTTTCTCGGATTTCGACCTTGGACTGGACCCGGACTATCCCTCTCTCACCCTGCCTGCACTCCAGCCCGTGACACTGGAAGACCCTAGTTTGAATCTCCCCTCTGCCAAGTTGGAACCTTGCTGCACACTCTCCGCCAAACCTACTTCACTGGGTTGTTGTGAGGATAAAATGGAGGCAATGAGAACAATATTAAGCTGCTTTGTGTCCTCACTGGGGAGAAAGGCAGGGTATAAAAAATGAAAAACAAGTTTGAGTTTTGCACAGCACTGAAAATAAGCAGCCAAAAAAGACCCTGCAACAGTGCAATCAATGGCTGCGATCAGATGGGCAAGTTGCTCTGATGTCGTGGTGACTCCCTACCAGATTTGAAGTGCACAATCAGATGGCAACATCTGTCTTCCGTCCCTCAGTCATTGGCCCCCTGTTCTCACCCCCAATTTTCCCAACACTGGATAAAGTCCGGTGTTTATGATTGAACTTGTCTCACCACAGATTTCTAGGCATCTGATCTCTCCCTCGCATGCTCAAGCTGCTTGGTGAGGGACTTCCGGTTTCAGCGATCTAATGGTGGACGCGTCTCTCGGGAGCTCCAGAGGACGCGATCCATGAGCTGGTGGATGAGAGGGGGTGCAATTGTACGCGCTTCCCCTGGAGCCTTTGCGAAGGGCTCCTAGCCATGGGGTGCTGAGGATCACCTCTCCCCCGGCATGCTGCTGGGGGATTGAGGCATTCTGATGCCCCGATGGTCTCACTGCTGTGTTCCAGTACTGGACTCAGAGACGCACACCGGGACAAGCGAGTGGATATCGAGCGTTTTACAAATTCATGGCGGGATCTATTTGATCTACATTGAGAGTGAGTTTGGTTGAAACAAGAACCAGAGAAATGGCTGAAAGTCCCCCCTAAAGTAAGCGAGGGGGGCAGAAACCTCCCCACGAAAATAAAAACGGACTTAAAGCATGCCTTTTAAAGGGGGGCGGAACTGAAAGCAAATGGGACTATAGTAGGGAACTTACAAGAGAATTACAGGTGACTTACAGACTTTAGAGATTTTTGGCAAACTTTGTGAATTGTAAACAGCTTCAAAGATGTCGCTGAAGAAGACGGAGAAAGGCCCCTGCCACACGGCAGGGGAAAAGCCTCTTTAAGGCGCGGCTTTTAAAAGCCGCACCAACGTTGACACGGCGCGGCGGGATCCCACGGATCCCCCGGGCGCGCCGCCTTTTCTCCCCGGCGCGATCAAACGCCGGGGAGAAAACATGGCCCTAACCGGGGGCCGGCCGAACTGCGCATGTCGGAGCATGCACAGTTCGGATCCGGGCCGGGGTTGTGCCGGCGCAAAGACGCGCCGGCGATCAAACGCCCGGGTAGAAGTGCCTCTTCCATTTGAACCACCTAAGGTAGGTGGTTCGGTTTGAGGCGGATTTCTGCGGGGAAGGGACAGTTCGGCCACGGAAGCAAGACGCTTCCCAGATGTTGTGGTGTGATCGCGCCGGTTTGATCCGGCCCCGAACTGTCCCGCTCCCGGCTCAAATCGACCAGTGTGAACGGGACCAAAGATAAGCAAACGAAGCCTAAGCTTCCTTCAGGAAGTGCTAGCCCAGCGAGTGCGGTCACATGACCGGAAATAACCATAGACTTCTCTAAGATGCTAACAGAAGCATTGCAACCCCTGCTGGAACAAATGACGACACTCAATCAAAACTTCGCTGCACAGCAACAGCAACTAGACAAGACTTAAAAAAAACAGAGCAAACAGCTGACAACCTTAAAGAAGTGGATGCCAACACCAAAAAGCTCAAAAAGCAAATGCAGGAGATGGAAAAGAATAGAAACTCTGACGAAGCCCAGCTTTTACAGATTCAAATAGAAAAGGCAAGCTTTACACTGAGATTTCAGGGAGTTCCTGAGACTAAAGGGGAGAATCTTAAACAGATCTTGAGTGATGCTTTCGGATTGGTTGAAAATTTTAAAGCAGATTTTCTTCAAGGCAAAATGGATGTGATTTACAGGTCATATTCAGTCTGAACGATCAACCGCAGGGTGAGGCAGGAATAGGGTGGCATGTCTGGTTGCACCTTTCTGGAACAAATAGCTCCAGAGAAATTAGAGGCACAGCCAGGCCAGGCCAAAGCCTGCCATCTGATCACGGCCTATAATATCCAAATGTTCACCAATATCCTCTTGCAAATGGCACACAATGCTCTTCAAGGCTGGGAGGGACGGGGCCTGCCTCACCACTTCTGGGAGCAATGGTGGGGGATGACGGAAATCAGGCTCTTCAGTGTTTCAGATAAGCTAGTTGTAATGACGATGCTGCCCAAAAGAACTGTTGAGCTAAATGGAGTTGGTGCAGCAATTCATGTAGGTCTTGGTCATAAGGTTGTACGTCTTTGTAGTAGCTGGTAATAATGATAAGTAATAGCAACTAAAATGCTTCTGACAGTCCGAGCTGAACATTGCTGGCCACTCCCTCATCTAACCCTGTCCTACACCCGTTCCTACAGTGTCCTCATATCCCCTCTTAAAGGAGGAAATAAAATACTTTAAAAAATGTATAACAATGAAAATGCAAACAGCTATGCTCCATAGTAGATTGCAAAAGATATTGAGGTCATTTTCCCTTCATTGCCTTCCCACAATGTCTTCACTTTACTAAAGTATCCTTTTCTCATTCTGTTGTCCCAGCTGCTGGATGTCTACTTCACCCCCTCCCCCCTTCTGCTGCCAACCAGTATGCAGGACAGGGTTACCAACCTCCAGGTAAGGCCTGGAGATCTCCCAGAATTCCAACTGATGTATAAACAACAGATATCAGTTCACCTGGAGAAAATGGCTGCTTTTGAGCGTTGACTCTATGGCATTATACTCCATGGAGCTTCTCTCCCCACCCCCAGGTTCTACCACCCCAAATCTCCAGAAATTTTCCAACCAAATTGGATAACATTAGTATAGAAGGACCTGTGGGGCATTAGGCAGGAAGAGAAGTTCCACATTTGCTACTGCAGTGTTGTAAAATGGCCACCTTCCTCTTGTGTCATGAACGAGGACATACCTACACACTGCAAACTTACATCATTTTATGCCACTTGAATTCGGACAGCTTCTCCCATAGAATCCTGATACCTGTTGCTGGGGGAGGGGTGTATTGAGGATTCTGTTGGAGATTCCTACCCACCCCAAAGTAGAACTCCCAGGGCCCCTTTACTGGGAAGAGGGCCCGTAATTTAGTAGTAAGGTTTGTGCTTTGCATTCAGGAGATCCCAGACTCATTTGCCAAAATCTCCTATTATAAGGATCTCAGGTAGCAGAAGTGGGAAAGACCTGAGACCCGTCAGGGTAGGCAGATGTAAAACTCGCTGACCTGACCTGTCATAAGGCGGCTCCATGCATTCAGCACAGCAAGTCTGTGGTGCAGATATGCTGCCAGAAAAGGAGGAGTAATTGGGAACAGGACACACAGTGTAGTGCAGACACTGTTCCAGTTGTTCATGCTGCAATAGATATATGTGAAAACCAGCCAGTGCAGGTCAGGTTGTATCTTCTGATGCCAGTTTCCAACATCCTCTCCTGTCCCATCTTCATAGGACAAGTTGTGATCAAATTTTCCATAAGGCCTGTTACCCCATTAGCAACTGATATACCTTTTCATGTTAGGATAACATGTATGTGTAAAGTACTATCAAGCTGCATCTTCTGGTTGTCCTTGGCCCAAAGGACATCCATCTTGCCTTGGCCAGGGCCAGGGCTTTTTCTGCCCTGCCCCCTGCCTGCTGGCACATGCTCCCATTCGAGATTAGGGCCCTGCGGGATCTTCTTCAGTTCCGCAGGGCCTGTAAGACGGAGCTCTTCCGCCAGGCCTTTGGCTGAGGCAGCAGACGTCTCTATATGGCCTCCCTGAGGTGGTTGTCACCCACCCACCTATTAACCCAAATAATATGCTAAAGAACCGTACAACCAGTGACTGTCAGAAGTGTGATTGAGTTTTAATGTTTATTATTGTTTAAATTTTCTAAGGTGTTTAATTTTAATCATATTTATTGTACTGTTTTTATGATATTACCCGCCCTGAGCCTGCTTGCGGGATGGACCGGCTATAAATGCAAATAATAAATAAATAAATAAACTTATGGCATCCCCAGCAAGGGGGTTTCAAAGGAACTGAGCAACAGAGGTGGTTTGCCATTGCCTTCCCCTGCAGGGTCTCCCTTCCAAGTACCGACCCTGCTTAGTTTCCGAGATCTGACAAGATCAGGCTACACCATGCCGTCTTCTTTCCCACTAAGGTAACATACCCACGTTAGAAACATTCACCTAGTTCTATCAATAGCCCCATGAGGTTTGTGGCCACATCAGGTAGGTGGCCTCTGTGGCATGATATGCCCTTCCTATAGTATGGGAATTTGACAGGCATGGCTTCTTAATTTTTGCAGCAGACTGCCAGGGTTCAAACAGGAAATTCTGCTGATCAAGCATGGGCTTATCTTGCATTACCAAAACTTCTGGTCGCAGCAGGGAATTCCCAGCAGTCATGCTGTAATAATGTGCACAGTTGCCCAGAATCCTCCTGGGGTATTGACTTGGGTCACATCACTGGAGCGTTTTATTTATTTTCTTATGCCTCCCCTCTGTAACCGTTTACAACTGAGGTAGTTGCCAATAAAAAGTTAAAGATAAATTAAACAAAGTATCACTAAAAAGCAGCAAAAGCAGCCCTTCCAAAGCCTTCATTACTCTCAGTTTTTTCAAAGACATCAAACTAAACCAGGCTCAGATCTTATCTGCAGCTGCTGGAATTTGGAATTAGCTACTCTAATTCAGAAGACCCAGTTAGCAAAATGTTCTTGAAGCTGTCAAGTTTAACTACCTTAGATTTACACCTCTGGCTTATCTACCAAAAGAAACCCTGTTGCTAGTACATTGGTGCCCTGCTAAATTATACCATCTTGGACTTAGTGATAATGATGCCTGTTGGCATTGCCGTGAAGCTACTGCCAGTTTGGTTCATGTGTTTTGGGAGTGCCCTGAAGCTGTACAGTTCTGGCAAGATGTGGGAAGTAGGATTAATCTTACTTTGTCTTATTTTCTGAACCTTGCTTTTAATACTTTAATTCTGGGGTGTCTACCTGTGCTTTTGGGAGCTCCCTAAACATCAGGTGCTTTGGAATGATGTAGCTGCCTTGGTGGGCCAAAAGGATTACCTTGCAATACTAGAAGTCCCATGTTTTGCCCCATGGTCACCTGAGCCAGACGCCTGGTCCATCAAGGTCAGTATTGTCTACTCTGACTGGCAGCAGCTCTCCAGGTTCTTACGCTGAAAGGTCTTTCCCATCACTCATTGCCTGTGACTCTGTAATTGAAGGTGCCATGGATTGAAACTGGGACCTTCCATGTGCAAAACTAGTGATCTGCCCCTGAACCACAGCCCCACACCTTTGACTTAGCGTTAAGCAGGATTGTGCCATGGGAGGGAGGGGATCACATTTAATTGGCAGAATGCTCCAGGTACCTTGTAATATGGCAATATTTTTGAGCAATGACATGTGTTGCCTCCAGGATTCAACTGCCACCAAACCCTCTTTTCCTTTCTCCTCCTCCCCATTTTCCATTCTTCTTCCATACTCAGCTTTTTCTTTTGTCTTCCATTTTGCTATAACTGGCTGGTGATCTTTTAAAATGCTGCTGCTGCTACTTTGCTTTGTTCTTCTTTTCCTTTGTGGCAGATGGGTCATGGATTATCTCTGTTGTTATTTGATTTTACTAAAACTAATAAAAAACTTAATAAGGAAAAAGAAAAAACACAACTTGGGGCCAAACTAGATATGATTAGAGAGGAAATGCATGTTTCCTCCCATTCCTATCTAAAAAAAAAAATACAAAAATGGAGCATGGTGGTGCATGTAGCAAAAGCTCGCTCCTTTCCACACCTTCCCTCGCTGCCTTCTGTTGCTTTCAGCATTTTCCTTTCAGCTGGTCTCCATGACTGAAGGAGAAGCAGGCTGAAAGGATTGCACCAAAAGCAACCAAAAGCTTTAGAAATGAATGGGTGGACTCTGGCATGAATTCATATGGACCGCATCCCCCCTCGAAGCACATAAGCAACCCTCAGTTAAGACAACAATAACATCAGGGCTTTCGAATGTCAGAAAGGTCATAGGGAACAACCGTGACTTCAAGGTGGGCCACTGATCTCCCTAGCATAGCACTGCCTACTTTCTGGAGTCTCAGGCAGAGAATAGCCTTTCCTAGAACCAGCCGCATGAGATCCTTCTAACTGGTAGATTTACCGACCTCCAGCTGGGGCTTGGAGTTCTCATGAAATTACAGCTAGTCTCCAGACTACAGTTTCCCTGGAGGAAACCAAAGCTCCAGAGGACAGGCCATATAGAATTGCATCCCTGATGAGCTCTTTCCCCCTCCATAGGAACCACCTCCAAATCTTCAGAGTTGCTCAGCTCTGCTAAGAGGAGGTGCCAAGGAGGGAAACCTCTGGGACCTTCTGCGTAAACAGTCCTTGTGCCATTGCTGAGTCTCAGCCCTCCTCCCAAAGTCAACCATAAAAGCCAGCAAACCAGCGGGAATACAACCTGCCAACAACTTCAACTTGCCCAAGAACGTTTCAAAATTTAAGGGGGAAATGCTGATCAGTTTTCTTAAGGCTAGCAATGAACACAATGCATTAATACAGCATCTGCATTTCAGCAGTCTACAAGTACCTCTGTAAAGATACAGTGACTTCACAAACTGTGGGTGATCAGGGGGAGAATTCCTTGGGTTTTTTGCCTTTTATTACTGATGTTTGCCTCTGCCTGAGATTACTGTTATTTTAGTGCCTCATTGAGTTTTCAAGCCCATTTCAAAGCAAGCTGAGCATTTGTAGCCTGTAATAGATTGTCCAAGTGCCACTTGGTAATTTGAAAGTCCTGAATGTGATTGCCAGTAACTTAGAGGGATGCAGATTCCCCATGATAACTACCTGTTGCCTCCTAACTGTGCTTAGTTTCTACTGATGTGTTACATCACTAGCACCAGTCCCCCCCCCCAATTGTTGTGACTGGCTAGTCATGATGTAATGATCTTAATTGGTACGTAAAGCAAACTGCGTGTCCCACTGCAAACAGCTCCACTGTACACTGTAGTTGCTAATTAGATCAAAGCAGGGCCAAATAATAACATTTTCATAGGCAAGCTGCACAGTTGCTTATTTACATCACAACAAAAATGAGTTGTGCAAAAAGCATCTTTTGCCTATCCCATCAAACACCAAAGGAGCAATAAACAACTGTGAACCAAATAAGCTGATTTGCAAAAAAAAAAAAAGTGTGTGTGTGGGGGGGGACATACCTTGGTGTTTTTTTAAAAAAAAATGCAATCATACATACACTACACAGTTTTGAAAGGGGGGGATCTGTTTGTCAGCTTTCCCCCCAAATAAGCAAATGTATTTCAAGAGAACCACTTGCTATCTAACAATGGAACTGTGTACAAATAAGGGCTTTTTCTTTTCTTTTGGGAACGCTGTTGCAACTCAGTTCCACAAAGATGAAACATCTATTTGCATAAAGATTTTTACTGTGCAGACCAGTTTTTTATCCAATAACTGTTGTTGAGCCCAATGCTACTTAAGTTAGGTCTGTAGAGTTTGCGAGCAAATGAAATTGCCTTATAATGAATCAGACCACTGGCCTGCTTATCTCTATATTATCTATTCTGATTGACTGTGGGCAGCTCTCCAGGGTATCAGACAGAGGAAGGTCCTTCCCGAGACTGGCCACTTCACGCATTCAGTACAACAAGTGAAGCCCAAAGGTAGAACCTGCTGTGTTCTGTTTTGTTTGTAGAGTTTTTACATGGGGTTGCACTAATAATGTGCATCTTTCCACCTGAAAATCAGAAGTGGTGCAGCCCATTTGACCATCTTTTTCTGCTAAATTGCTGGACTTGACAAGAATGGCAAAGGAATGTAGTTGTGCATGGTTTGATTGGGATGCAAGCCTGTAAACTGTACATCACATCATATTTGGGGGGGTTATGCTCAACACTGCCTCAGAGAGAGCCTCTGCTACTGATAGAGATTTTAAAGAACTCTCTCCTTCATAAATTGGAGATGGGGAATGCAAAGAATGCAGAATGGCTAGAACTGCGGTCAAATTTCTTAAAAAAAAAAAAAGCTATGCTTTATCTCTTCATTTTAATTGTATTTAGGACCAGCTGGACACTGTCCAGAAACCAGATTGGGCCCAAGGGATCACAAATAGTGTAGATAGTCCTCTTGTTATATCAGAGCAAAAGAGTGGGTGTAAATGCAAAGCCTGTGTACTGGTAAAGTGATTTTTTATCTACTTTGGTACCTAGGGGTAAAAGGTAAAGGTTCCCTTGCTCTAAAGCCAGTCGTATCCGACTCTAGGGTTGTGGTGCTCATCTCCGTTTCAAAGCCGAAGAGCCAGCGCTGTCCGAAGACATTTCCGTGGTCATGTGGCCTGCATGACTAAACACCAAGGCGCACAGAACGCTGTTACCTTCCCACCAAAGTGGTACCTATTTATCTACTTGCAATTTCTTGCTTTCAAACTGCTAGGTTGGCAGGAGCTGGAACTAGAGACGGGAGCTCACTCCGTCATGCGGCACACTCGGGTCTCGAACTGCTAAACTACCGACCTTTCACAGCCTGCAGTTCAGCGTCTTAACCACTTACCTAGGGGTATGCACACACAAAAAACCTGGTTTCAGAATGGGGTTCTATGATGAGTCAGGTTCTTTAATGTAGTTGTAGCAGGAAATCAATCCAATGCTTGTTTCCATTTAGTTATTTCTGGATGCAGCTCACTGGTATGAAATTCTCTGGAAATTGTAGCCCCTGCTTTTCACCCAAGGGATCTTCCCTTCCAAATAAGTTAGCCAAAAAAGAGAAAGTGTTCCCCATTCCTTAAGCAAATAAGGAAGGGTATTGGAGCAGAGGTCCCTACGGGGGAGGGCGGGGTATAAATTTGATAAATAAATAAATAAAATAAAATTCTGCTTGCAGGGGGGGAAGAGAAGGCATGGATTACCAAGTGACTGAGCTTTTCCAGCATATACAAATGGACATGGTTTGGGTCAGAATTTAACAAGTGAATTTCTGGCTGGGTATCCTGTGGAACATTAAAAAGAGCCCTGCTGCATCAGACCAGTGGTCCATCTACTCCAGCATCTTGTTTCACACAGCAGCCAGCCACTTGCCCTGGAGGATAGAAGCCAAGGCTTTCTCCTAATGTTGCCTCCTAGCAGTGGGATTCAGGGGCTCCCTCCTTGGGAAGGCCTGTCTGTTTCACAAGACACTTAAGAACATAAGAGATGCCAATGTTGGATCAGGCCAAAGGCCCATCCAGTCCAACACTCTGTATCACACAGTGGCCAGAAATACCAGTGCCATCAGGAGGTCCACCAGTGGGGCCAGGACATTAGAAGCCCTCCCACTGTTGACCCCCCCAAGCACCAAGATGACAGAGCATCACTTGCCCCAGAGTCCCTATCTATACCTTGTGGCTAATAGCCACTGATGGACCTCTGCTCCATATGCTTATCTAATTCCCTTTTGAAGCCATCCATGCTTGTAGCCGCCACCACTTCCTGTGGCAGTGAATTCCAAGTGTTAATCACTCTTTGGGTGAAGAAGTACTTCCTTTTATCCGTTCTAACCCGACCGCTCAGCAATTTCATGGAGTGCCCATGAGTTCTTGTACTGTGAGAAAGGGAGAAAAGTACCTCTTTCTCTACCTGCTCTTTCCCATGCATAATCTTATAGACTTCAATCATGTCACCCCTCAGTCGTCGTTTCTCCAAACTAAAGACCCCTAAGCGCCTTAACCTTTCCTCATAGGGAAAGTGTTCCAACCCTTTTATCATTCGAGTTGCCCTTTTCTGCACTTTTTCCAAAGCTATAATATCCTTTTTAAGGTGTGGTGACCAGAATTGCACACAGTATTCCAAATGTGACTGTGGGAGGTCCCTGGCTATAGCCAGTAGTTGTTAACAGAGTGACCAAATGAGGTCACACCATTGATTTATATAGGGGCATTATGATATTGGCTGATCTGTTTACAATACCCTTCCTAATAATCCCCAGCATAGCATTGGCCTTCTTTATTGCAGTCACACACTGTCTCGACATTTTCAGTGAGTTATCTACTACAACTCCAAGATCTCTCTCTTGATCAGTCTCTGCCAGTTCAGACCCCATCAACGTGTATTTATAGTTAGGATTTTTGGCTCCAATGTGCATCACCTTGCACTTGGCCACATTGAACCCCATTTGCCATGTTGACGCCCACTCGCCCATCCTTGACAGATCCCCTTGGAGTGCCTCACAATCCTCACTGGTTTTCACCACCCTGAACAACTTCGTATCATCCGCAAATTTAGCCACTTCACTGCTTACTCCCATCTCCAAATCATTAATGAACAAGTTAAAAAGCAGTGGACCAAGTACTGATCCCTGCGGTACCCCACTGCTTACCACCCTCCACTGAGAAAATTGCCCACCTACACTCACTCTCTGTTTTCTATGAACTAGCCAGTTTTTGATCCATAAAAGGACTTGTCCTTCTATCCCATGATTTTTGAGCTTACTTAGGAGCCTTTGATGAGGAACTTTATCAAAAGCTTTCTGGAAGTCAAGGTAAACAATATCTATTGGATCCCCCTTGTCCACATGTTTGTTCACCCCCTCAAAGAACACTAACAGGTTAGTGAGACAAGATCTTCCCTTACAGAAACCGTGCTGAGTCTGCCTCAATAGGTTTTGTTCATCTATGTGCCTACTAATTCTTTCCTTAATAATGGTTTCCACCAATTTACCCGGTATCGACGTCAGACTGACTGGCCTGTAATTTCCCGGATCTCCTCTGGAACCCTTTTTAAAGATGGGAGTGACATTAGCTACCTTCCAATCCTCAGGAATGGAGGCAGATTTTAAGGAAAGATTACATATCTTTGTCAGGAGATCTACAAGTTCACATTTGAGTTCTTTCAGAACTCTCGGATGTATGCCATCTGGGCCTGGTGATTTTTCAGTTTTTAAGTTGTCTATCAGTTTTAGGACCTCCTCTCTCGTCACCTCAATCTGACTCAGGTCTTCCAACACCCCTCCTGAAATCAGTGGTTCTGGAGTGGGCAAGCACTTCTCATCTTCCACAGTGAAGACGGAGGCAAAAAATGCATTTAGCTTCTCAGCCATTTCCCTATCATCCTTCAATACTCCTTTTACCCCTTGGTCGTCCAAGGGCCCCACTGCCTCCCTGGCTGGTTTCCTGTTTCTAATGTATTTGAAGAAAGTTTTATTGTTGGTTTTTACGTTTTTTGCTATATGCTCCTCATATTCCCTTTTTGCCTGCCTGACCTCAGACTTGCATTTTATTTGCCATAGCCTGTGTTCCGTTTTATCAGCCTCACTGTGACTAGCTTTCCACTGCTTAAAGGAATTCTTTTTACTTTTTACAGCCTCCATTACTCTGTTTGTTAACCATGCAGGCTTTTTCCTATACCTGTTTGTGCCTTTCCTAACCTGCGGAATATATATTTTTTGAGCTTCTAGGATCGTAGTTTTAAATAGATCCCAAGCTTCCCCAATTGTTTTGACCCTTTCTACTTTTCCTTTCAGTTTCCTCCCCACGTGTCCCCTCATATCAGAGAAATTACCCCTTTTAAAGTTAAAAATGGTTGTGTGAGTCTTTTTGGCCAATTCTCTATTTGTACAAATGATGAACTCAACAACATTATGATCACTGTTTCCAAGCGGTGCAATCACTTTTACATCTCTCACCAGGTCTTGAGTGTTACTTAGGACCAAATCAAGGATCGCCTCTCCCCTGGTAGGTTCCGTGACCATCTGCTCCATAGCACAGTCATTTAGAGTGTCTAGAAACTCAATCTCTTTTTCCCGACTAGAACACATATTGACCCAATCAATGTGTGGGTAGTTAAAATCACCTATTATTACACAGTGTTTTTGTCTAGTTGCTATCTTTAAGGCATTCATCATTTTATAATCCTCCTCTATCTTTTGATCTGGTGGGCGATAACAAACTCCCAGTGTTAAGTTTCCTTTTGGCCCCCCTATTTCAACCCATAGAACTTCCAGAAGCGAATCCAATTCACTTAGCCTCTCAATCTTTCTAGACTTTATACCCTCTCTGACATACAGAGCTACCCCACCTCCAACCCTTCCCCCCCTATCCTTCCGATATAATATATAACCGGGAATCACTGTGTCCCACTGATTTTCCTCATCCCACCAAGTTTCAGAAATACCCACAATGTCTATTTTTCCCTCCGACACCAAGCACTCCAACTCCCCGATTTTACCTCGGACACTTCTAGCATTTGTATAGAAACAGCTGTAATTTCCCATACTAGTTAAGCCTGCCACCTTCCTCTTGCTATCTCGAGACCTTGCCAGGCAGTCCATGTCACTAGCCATGGTCTCAGTGGACAATTTCAATCCACCTCCCTGTAGAAAAGCAACAGGTACCCACTCATCTCTCTGAGATGAGCCAACCCGAACCAGAGACTTTTCATCTCCTCTCGACTTTCCCCCAACGTTCAGTTTAAAAACTGCTCTGCCACCTTTTTGATTTTAAGCACCAGCAGCCTGGTTCCTTCTCGGGACAAGTGGAAACCGTCTCGCCTGTACAGCTCCCTCTTGTTCCAAAAAGCATCCCAATGCCTAACAAACCTGAACCCTCCCCCCCTACACCATCGTCTCATCCATGCATTGAGACTCCTGATCTGGAGTTATGAATGCATAAATTAAAGAGAACAAATGTGTATTAATATTGCTGTGCTGGTTTGAGACAACTGGGTCTTATCAGCATACTTCTGCATGCAAAACGTATATTTTTATGCCGAAGTTCTCAGGTATAATCCCAGACATCTCTTCTTTAAAAGGATCTTGTGTAGCAGGTGGCTGGAAAGGCCTTTGTCCACCTAAGACCCCAGAGAGTCCCTACCAATGCCAGGCAGATTACAGTAGACCCTCACCATTTGCCAAATCGTGATTTCACTTATTTGTGGTCCATCATTCAATTACACGTTGTGGTCTCCAGCCTTGTTTTTACTCCTACCCAGGGGTCATTTTGTAGAAAAAGAGGTGCAGGAGCTCATTAGCATAACTCATTAGCATAACTTATTTGCATATGCCACACACCCTGACATCACCGGACATTTGTCAGAAGGCTCCACTGGACTGTTTTGGATTGCTAGCTATTGGGAGGGGGGAACGTGCAGATCTGTCCTTGCAGAGAAGGGAGAGCTTGTACCTGAATAAGACTTGGTCTTAAAGGTGCCACTGGACTGTTTTGGACTGGGGGGCAGGGGGCGGGGGGGGGCTCTGCAACTTACCTGGCTGCTCTTGCTCTGACTGAGGGCTGCTGGGAGCAGGGGGTGGGGCTTGTTGCATTTGCCCGCCCCCTGGGCTCTTTACTGCCGGAGCTCCGCTCCTGTCCGCTCCTGCAGGAAATGACCCCTGCTCCTACCGTACCATCATCATTGCATTGTTAAAGTTTGCAGGAAATCTGTTTGTTCTGCTACTGGGATGCAGCTCAACCCTGCCTCCTGATATATGATTTTTCACCATTTGCAGTGATATTAGGAAAGATTCCCCCATGAATGCTGCAGGTCTATTGTAGACAATACCAAATGAAACGGACTAATGGGCTGACTTAGTATAAGACAAGTTCCTCTGTCTCCATCTCTAGCACTGGATGGCAGAGCTACAAAGTTCCTCTCCTGACTCATTCAAAGCCCTGATTCTACTACACATAATAATACTGTACTTATGTAACTCTTTGGAGTGTTGAAAGCAATTCACATATATTATCTGGGTTTGATCCTGATGACAATTATGTAATGCATGCCTGTATTATTATCCCTATATTGTAGTGAGGGGGCAGAGAATGAGTGTGAGTTTGCCCAAGGCCACCTGGTGAGTTCATGGCAGAGGCAAGATTCAAATTAAGAACTTCATGACTTGTACTAGATACATTACATAGGTATGTTGCTGAATTTCATGACTACTATGTTTCATTTCAAAAAGCAGAAGGAATGTCTGCTTTGGTTTCTTTGTGATCAGGATTAAAACTGTGGTCATCTTTCTCCCACTAACCAAAACAACACAATCCAGTAGTATTAAAATGTTAAAATGATATATAGTTAAATGTCATTAAAATGGTGTAAAAATGCAATAAGAAAAACAAATGAAACAGTAAAGCTGTCCAAGAAGATTCGCAGGATAATATGCTTAAAATTTAAATGTATGAAAACTAAAAAAATGAAAAATTGAATAGTCCCACATCCCTAATTCATAAGACAACCACTAAGCTATTACTCTACATTGGCAAGCTTGTCCCAAAGATAGATATTAAAGAGATCGAGATTGGAGCTTGACTCAGCAAAGCACTCAGCATTATAGTGACGGCTTTCCCAAGACCATCCTGGGGTATGTACAGGTCTGCAGGGCTATTTTTGGGCAGGAACGCACAGGAATGGAGTTCCGGCTGGCTCCAGAGTTGGTCACGCCCAGCAGGAACTCATTAGCATAACAGGCCACACCCAACAGCAGAAACTTATTAGGATTGGCTACATTAGGGGTGTGTGGCCTAACATGCAAAGGAGGTCCTGCTACAAAAAAAGGCCCTGGGTTTTGACAACAAACAAGGTAAACAGAATAAGACGGGAAAGGTGGGTGTGGCTGGATGACCACACTTCTGGTAACATGGGGGTGTGGCCTAATGTGCTAATGAGCTGTGCTGTCAGGGGTGTGGCCTAATAGGCTAATGAGTTTCTGCTGTTGGGTGTGGCCTATTAGGCTAATGAGTTCCTGCTGGGCTTTTTCTACAAAAAGAGCCCTGCAGGTCTGTATGATGGGGCAACATTGAGTTAAATGTCTGTCTGTATTTACATGAGTGAAAATTTACACCTGCCCTCTCTGAAGTCCATCACAATCAAAGCATAGAAAAATACAATCCATCTAAAAAAAAAACCAGATGCAAATTTAAAACAGTTCACAGGTTAGGGAGAAATATCTATGAGGAAAAGCCCAGTGGAAGAAGATGGATTACAGGCCCTCAAGAACAGCCACCACAAAGATGTAATCTGGATCACCAATTTCTGCAATCTAGGGAGGCACATTCTCGAAATAGCAGCCTGGAGACTGGAACAGGCCCAACTCCTCAATGATGGTGAAATACCCTAATTATTTTGGCATCACCTATGAGTAAAGGCTACAAAGACATGAAACCAATGCCTTGATAACACACTTCCTGAAAAGCCTCTCTGTTGCTTCTCTTTCCTTAGAAGTGAAACTCTAAACAAACATTCTATTTTAATCTACATTAAAGTTCGCACCAGGAGCAAGACAGAGTTGCTTGAAGAGCACCATCTACGCTGCAGACCTTCAGTTGCCTAGTCTAAGGACTGGTACAGAGGAAAGAGGGCAGATACAGGATGGTTATTGTAGAGAAACAAAGTGGATGAGTCAATTAGATGAGCAACGTTTATATCCCCTCATTAAGGGCCCAGCTTTCTTTCCCTCTTTCTCCTGTTTTTCATGGTTTATTTCAGTAAGTATATGGTATAAAAACTGGGAGTCTGTTTAGCATTGTATAACTAATTCACGTGGTTCACCTGCACTCAGGCTGTGTACTATTGCAAACTGCTGGTGAGTGCTCCCATCACTGAAAAATCCCCTACATGTAGAAAACTAGCAAGTCGGGGGAAGTGATAGGCTGTGAATGAAAGAAAAATGGGGATGGAGACCCAGCCTGTGTTGTTTCTGTTTGTTCCTGATGGGTAAACAGGGTTGTAATTGAACAACAGAAATGCTGTCAAGAAGAGAACAGTCTGTGACTCAGATCCTAGTACAAAAGGAAGGGTTGGTTTTCATTGTGCCTCTCTGCAAACACGGAATCTTCATCCCTAGTTTAATTTGAGTCTTTCAAGGAACTGGAATGCCCTGTGAGCCTGTATCTGGTCCCTATTTCGTTCCTGTTTCAGGATGCCTTGTTAATTGTTTTTAGCAAGAGTTTATAGAGCTGTTCTCCAAAATTCAGCTCCTTTCCTAGGATTATCCAGAAGTGAAATCTCACAATGTTGAAGCATATGCACCATCTTTCATTTTGATGTCTGCATGAACACTAAGGCAAATGTGTTGTCTTTTCTGTATGTGCTATTCTCATAACACCATAGTTACTAGGGATGACAGCCTTCAAGTGAACAGGGTGCCTGTTGTGGGGAGGGGAAGGGAAAGGAGTTTGTAAGCTGTTCTGAGACACCTTTGGGTAGTGAAGGGCGGGGTATAAATCCAATCTCTTCTCTTCTTCTTCTTCTTCTCCCCTCCATTTCACTCTCTCAACAACCCTGTGAGGTAGGTCAGGCTGAGATTGTATGACTGGGCCAAGCTTCCATGGCGGGGGTGGTGGTGGTTTGAAACTGACTCTCCCAGATCTTTCCAGTTAGTCACAGATATCCCTTTCATGTCTCTGAATAGGGTACCTGGAAGGATGGTACTCCAGTCTTTTTAGGAAGCCTGCCACACTTCTGTTGTTGTCCTAATACTTACTTAGCTGCATTGGAATTAATGAGGCCTGCTTCCAAGTGAACATGGTTAGACTGGGGGGGGGGGACATGTTCCCATATTTAAATATTCTACTTCACACCACGTATGTCATGCAGAAAGCAATTTTTGTGAGTGCATCCTAGAAGGAAAACACTTAACGGGGTTTTATGATATGGAAAAGCTTTTCAGGCAAGTAGAGTACTCTGGTTTTATTTGTATCAGCTTGCCAGCCACACACATTTAGTCACTGGTGTAATGGTCTTAAACACTCCCTCAGAAACAAAGGGAAAATTGTCACCTCCTCACAGTGATGAGGTATTACTCATCCAGCTATTATGCCACCAGGATGAAATAACTTCAAAACCATGGACTCGCATTAAAAAGCATGACAGTCCCAGAGAGATGCCGTGGGATACAAAAATGAATATGAAACTTTTGTTACTGCTGGCAAAGCATCTGCTGTCTTAATATTACAGTTGGCCCACAGCCATTTGGCTTTATGGCACTGAAACATTCTCATGCTGGCAATGTGATCACTGATTGGCTAGAACCATGATGCCAATAGGAAGAAAAAATGGCACGGGGAGCAACGAACGGGCACAGAGATATGTAGGACTTTGAAAGGGACTGGGAAGTATTTGGGGTAACCTAAAAATGTCCCTATAGCAAACATTAAGTGAAGAAGCCCTAAGTTCTCTTACTGTTACTCTAAAAACACTTTTAGGGAAGTAGTTGGAAAAGGATCAAAGATAATTTGTAGTTACTGAATATTCACAAAGAAGTCAGAGATGTGTAATTGGCAGAGCTCCACTCTGAAGAGAAAAGGAACCAGGGACCATTTTCTTTTCCTAAAATACAAGGAGTGCTCACCCAATTAAAAGTCTAGTATCGCATACTTAAACAAAAGGAAAAAAAATAATTTTCCAGATTCTCTCTGTTAATCTTTGTCTC
Source organism: Gekko japonicus (assembly GCF_001447785.1). Lineage (NCBI taxonomy): Eukaryota > Metazoa > Chordata > Lepidosauria > Squamata > Gekkonidae > Gekko > Gekko japonicus. The sequence continues at coordinate 411,887 of NW_015176483.1, forward strand.
TTTGTAATTCGTTAAACAAACTTGGATGAATTTGTTCATAAATACTAGCTACACTGTTATGAGAAATTACTCCAGTTTTCAGTGAGTAACTAAGTTCCAATCTGCAGGACTCAGGAACAAAATATAAACATTTATAGAAAGAATGACACATGGCACGAACAAAGTTTGAGTCCAGTGGCACTTTTAAGTCCAACAAAATTTTATTCAAGCTATAAGCTTTCACGTGCAAGCACACTTCTTCAGACACCAACACGGTTACCCACATCATAGGAACCAGAGTGTTATATGAGCTTTGGGGAGGGACCATGGCTCAATGGTAGAGCACAGGCCGGGAATTCAGAAGGTCCCAGGCTCAATCCCCAGAATCTCCAGTTAAAAATCAGGCGGCAGGTAATGTGTAAGACCTCTGCGTGAACCCCTGCCAGTGAATGTTGCCAATCTCTAGGTGGTGGCTGGAGATCTCCTGGGATTAGAACTGATCTGCAGGTGACAGACATCAGTTCCCCTGGAGAAAATAGCTACTTTGGAAGGTGGACTCTATGGCACTACACCCTGCTGAGGTCCCTCCCTTCCCCAAACCCCAGAGGATCCGGCTCTAAATCTCCAGGGATTGCCCTAACCAGAACTGGCAACCCCACTGTCAGGCTGAGTAGACAATGGCTGCGGTCCCACTGAGAACTCCGCCAGACCTCCTGGATAGAGGTCTGGAGCAGGGGGCTTTATTCTGGCCCCCTCCGCAACTGGCAATGCGGTGGAAGGTCCACCATGTGTCCCGAAGCAGGAGCGGCTTGTGGAGTGAAGCATGGCTCCCCATGCTCCGCGTAGCCACCGCCACCCGCCTTTTATTTTATTATGCATGGATTACAATTATAACAACAACCTAAAAGGAGGAAATACGAGAAAAGGAACTGTGAGTACTTCTATTTCTTAAAAAGAGAACTATGGTTGTGCCCGGAGTATA